>NW_028262380.1:8127500-8202500 GCF_047370975.1 Nipponia nippon | reverse complement strand
TGCAAATACCTAAAACCCAAGAATTCTGCAGCAAGCCTTCAGTGCTCAGCCTCTTGGTCATCCAAATTGCACCTTCAAAACCCTTACATCACTGCGAATGTTGTTCCCCCTTCAACTATCATGGCACAACACAGCACAGTGTGAATAATCATTGAAGTTTTAACACATTTCTTGTCAATCTGCCTCTCTCATTGTAGTAGTCATACTCCATGCAAATCCTGTCCCAATCAGCTCATGGGACACTGAAAATCTTGTGACCCACAGAAGAAGACATTTTATTGGAAATACTACACTTAAAAATTATGTACTCTGGATTGCATGTAGAACAGTTTTTTTCACTCCTCTGGAGAATGGACAAATATATGGGTATAATCCTCTGAGTTATACCTGAGTGCCTTTAAGGGCTTGTACCCTCATGCCACTCCTCTGGCCAGGGGCATCAGGTGCTGTCCCACAGATGGGGACCTGAGTGGCAGGCCACATGGAGCGACTTGCCCACAGACCACAGAAGCGTAGAATAGTAGAATCATAGAATGGTTTGTGTTGGAAGGGACCTCTAAAGGACTCCCCTTTAAAAGACTCCCCCTGCACTGAGCAGGAACTTCTTCAACTACATCAGTTTGCATAGAGCCCCATCCAACCCGACCTTGAAGGTTTCTAGGGATGGGGCATCTACCACCTCTCTGGGCAACCCCTTCCAGAGTTTCGCCAACCTCATTATAAAAAATTTCTTCCTTATATCCAGTCTGAATCTACCCTCCTTTAGTTTAAAACCATTACCCCTTCTCCTATCGCTACTGGCCCTGCTAAAAAATCTGTCCCCATCTTTCTTATAAGCCCCCTTTAAGTACTGAAAGGCTGCCATAAGGTCTCCCTGCAGCCTTCTCATCTCCAGGCTGAACAACCCCAACTCTCTCAGCCTTTCCTCACAGCAGAGGTGTTCCACCCCTCTGATCATCTTCATGACCCTCCTCTGGACCCGCTCCAACAGGTCCATGTCCTTCCTGTGCTGAGGACCCCAGAGCTGGATGCAGGGCTCCAGGTGGGGTCTCACCAGAGCAGAGCAGAGGGGCAGAATCCCCTCCCTCAACCTGCTGGCCACTCTGCTTTTGATGCAGCCCAGGATACAGTTGGCTTTCTGGACTGCAAACACAAATCCATAAGAGAAGAAAGCAAGTCCTGACTCCGGTCACAGGGAGCTGCAAGGCTATCCTTCTCCATACTCTGCAATCGAACCAATCACCTACCAATCATTACCCACTATCAAGCCTGCGGGGAGCACTCAGGGAACAAGGAATCTGCACAGAGATATCCAGTGGGCTTCTGGAGGTAAAAAGATGCAGATCCCCAAAAGTTTGGGCTACTTATGGAGGGTATCCAAGGAGCACGTGCTGTAGCTCAAGTTTTAGGAATCGCCTTGGATTCTGAACTGAATGTAGCTCAAATTAAAAAAAAAATCTTCCATGCATGAGTTAGAGAGGAAACAACACAAATGTCATTTCATTTACATGACAAAGTGCTGCCATTATTTTGGTATGACAGAATGCCACTAAGGGCAATTTCTGAAAATTATTTAAACAATGTAATGAGTTAAATGTCAACGTTAGCTAATTATGTTTATGCTAATTGTTAATTAGCCCCATAATGGAGACAGTCTTAATTAACAATAGTTATGTGTGTGTATATGTGTGCGCGAAAAAGAGTGCGTGTTGAGAGTGAGGCTGCAAAAAAAATGTTGTAAGTAATTTAATTTCCTGTAATCATAAGTATTTAATTTCAGACATTAACGAGAATTTTTCAATATACTTTAGAAAAGATGTGATTAACTTACAATGTATCTGTAAGCAATCCTTTCTGTATAACATCTGTTCTGTCACAATAATAGCAGCATCTTTTTTTCTTTTTTTTTTTTAACTGTGAGTTGTGGAAAGCTGGTTCTGTCTCTGTTCCTACAGATTTCTTCTGTGACAGCGAAAAACATACACTTTGGAAATATAGGCATGATTATGACAGAGGTCAGCATAACTGAATCTCAGGCTAAAGAAGATCACTAATTTCTAAGATAGCAGGAAACATTCGCTATATTTGTCAGAGGAAAAGTCATTAACAGATTGATGCCCTTATCTGCATATAGAGCTAACACTTTTATAACAACGAACCCCCTACAACGTGGTTTAATTCTAACAACAATGGTCTAACTTTAAAAAGCAGTAACTTCTTTCTTTTTTTTTTTTTTTTTTTGACTTATCCTATAATGTGGGGAAAAAAAACACACTATGATGCAGCCTGCATACTCACAGTCCATGGACTTAGAGCACACACTGGTAAAGTACTTAAATGCAGGTTTTTGGCTTAAAGCGGGTACTTCAGCCTATCACTAGCCTGCAAAGCTATTTGAAGCATCTTAAAGGTTTTACCAAGCTGAGACTTTCATCCCCAAGTTCTCACTCCAGTTTCAACTGGAGAAGATCATGTCAAAGTGTTCAAGAGTTGTGTGTGTTTAGGGCAATTAGACTGGGCCCAAAGTACCTGAAAGAGGTCTTAAAGGTGAAGTGTATATAGGGAAATTGGAAATATCCCTTCTGGAGTTTCATAGTCCCATTTGGAAGCAGCTCTCCACCTCCACGGCAGCTCTGCCTGACCTTTGACAGGACTTTCAGAAAGGAATCACTCTGAACTGGAGAAAGGATGAGTAAATTAGAGGAGAGGGGCACTTTCTAGCTTGAAAGAGCTTACAGGAGAAAATTAACACGTTAAAGACTGTTAGCTTTCTGCAATCACACACACACATAGCGAGATGCGTAGTATACCAGAGTGCCCCAGAGTAGGTACAGCCAGCTGCAGGCATCAGCCATAGAATCATAGACCAGATCAGGTTGGAAGGGACCTTGAAAGATCATCTGGTCCAAGTCCAGCCTTTCATGGCAAAGGGAGCCTAGATGAGATCTCCAGCTGTCCTTTGGGATTAGTGTGAATTATAGGCTTTCTAGTACCTACAAGGAGGTCATGAAAATGATGGAGCCGGATGCTTCATAGTTTCACGGTGGGAGTTCAAAAGAAAATAGGCACAAGCTGAGACAGGGCAGACTGGAAATAAGCAGGAGCTTTTTCACAGGGACAGTCAAGCAGGGGAAAAATTACCCAGGGAGACTGTACAGACTCCATCCTTGGAGGTTTTCAAAGCAAGACTGGATAAAGCCGTGAGCAACCTGGTCTGACCTCAAACATGACCTTGCTTTGAGCAGGAGGTTGGACTAGAGACTTCCTCAGGTCCCTTCTAACCTGAATTATCCTATGATCCTATAAGCCTACATTTTGGATGCACAGTTCTAGTCCACAGGCCACAGTGCCCACTACTGTCCCCTAACTTAAAGCTGACAGTGCTTTTTTAAAATCTGAGTTTTCTTGGAGCTGAATGGAAAGTCACCATTTGGACATATATTGGGCCAAACTCAGCTTTGAGAACCAGAACACAAGCCCATCTATCCTAGCAGAGCTGCCCAGGCGTAACTGAGAAGAGAGGCTGGCGTGGAGTGTGTCTTAAATCCAATTAAATGTCCATGCTGCTGTTAATAATGTCAGGGCTTTGATTTAAGTTACACCACCACTAAATACAGATGCAGCCAGTAGTTCAGTGTTTTTGACTGGCCTTGTGAAGTCAGCAGCTCTTGGCTGCCGTATTGCTCCTCAAAAGGAAAGTTAAAACCCTTTCTGAATTCTTTTGTGGCTTCTGTGGGGGAAAGTATTCTCACACAGCTATGAAGCATATGATGAGGTAAGAGTTCCTGGAACAAATACAGGACTCAAAGTGTCTGTGGAGCTGAGGAGAGCTTGTAAAGCCAAGGTCATCTACACAGACTACCACCACAGCTGTGGCTCTCTATGTCCCTCTTCAACTTCCCTATGGCCAGCTCCGAGGAAGTCTCATAGAATTTCGCCTTGAGGAGTTCAAGAAGATATATTTACAAATGAGCATGACATAAAACTGTGCACAAAAATAAAATAATTTCCTATCCAACACGCCAAATTATCTGCTTTGATGCCTTTATTCTGTGAATGAGAACATGAGCAGATCCCGTACTTTTAATAGGCTTAATTAGCATCTGAAAAAATTACCCTTGCCTTACAAAATACAGTTCTGCACTTCAGTTCTGCCATATTTATGCAGTAATGAGTATAAATGCAAATGATTAAACATAGAAGCCTGCAAAATTACCTTTGTAGTTAGTTGTATATAACATAAAAGCAGCCTTCAGTCTCCAAGACATCAGTTTATAATTACATTCATAAAAATAAATTACAAACATCAAGTAATTCTACCATGGTTACATAAAAGAAACCAGGCTTCCCTTTCACAATCACTTTTTCTACTTTTTAGCCTTTACTCAAACAGTGGAAGTTATAAGTTTGTACACAAGCTTTTCCAAGAGCAAATTCTCAGCCTGACCTGTTGCAAGCAAGTCAATGAGAAAATGCTGTATTTCTGTGTCAGATCAAGGCCAAAAGGTGGGAAGTGAAGGTGGTAACTGTGTATTATTAATTGATTAACACACATTGGGAGTCCCACCTTCTGCATAGCATTTCCAGCTACATGGTACAAAAAAGGAGGTGCACATGCTACTGAAACAGAGGTGCTGCTGGGTAACTGGGGAGCGGAGTTCAACTCCTGCCTCACCTGCTGACCTGCTCTGCAATTAGAGCTGTTATGGAGCAAAGTGTGGGAAATCAGCATTTGTCTTCCTTCAAACTGGGAACACAGCTTGAAGAGTTGCAATTCTCACTTGAAAAAAAAACTGTGAGGGAAACAAGTGCTTTGGTTCAAATTAAATGTTTCATTGTAGTTCCCTCTGTTTTTGTTATATATAAGACAATATCAGCTTTTCAAAATGAAAAATCATTTTAAAAGTAAACTTATAAATTAAAAAATTCTGTACAGGAATGGTACATTTCACCATTGTCAAGACATGGGTATCAGGAGATAATTCATGCTGATACTGTTCTGAAAAGCAGTTCAGTGGCAGTCAGCAGCCTCCATCAACAGAAAAATGGACATTTTCTTTACCTGCGCTGTATTTGCTTTTCAACACATCCATTAGCCTATGAGTCAGTCTATTCCCGGTTGAAAATCATGGTACTCAGCTGTGTTTTTAAGCTTCACTTACAGGACCTTCTGCAGTTCTTGAGCAGAGGGAACTCTTTAAGACTAAATCTAAAGGCATCCAATTAATTTGTGGATGGCCAGCTCCCTTTGAGATTCAGGTGCTTCGATATAGTTATGAATTGGGACCTTGATGGCTTCATTGTAGAAGTTTTGCCTGTGTTAGGACTGAAACCCATGCTGCCTGTTCAGATACTCAACCAATTTATTCTAAGCAAGTTCCGTTATGGTGCATATAGCTATTCTGATTTCTGACCCTTTGGGATCTGGCCCTTAACTTTGTAGAGAACTTGAGATGCTCGGGTAAGAGATGCTATTTCAGTTTAAATTCTTGTTGTTTAAAATACATCATGACTACACAGTTTGTAGAATATAAACTAAACCTAATTGTAAATAACAAGGAAATAAGGACACTTCTCAGTCTCTCCATGTCAGCCCTGTGTCATGACACCTAGATGCAGGCATGTGAAAGGACATGCTACACACCCAGTTTGTCTTATTTCTGCAGTGGCTATGCTGGGGAACAGCCAGCCAGGATGGACGTGCTCTGCTCCATGAATTTCATCAAGAGCTATTGAGCATATGCAGTGTGCCTACTCCAATCCTGCCATGCTGCTATTACAGACTCCAGGACCTCATCCACATGCTGCTATGGAGCAAGGGAGAAGCAACGAAGTTATGCCTACAGGAGTCCTGTCAAGACTGTAAAGTGAAAAGTAGGCTTGTAAGCAAGTGTACGTTGAGTGTCTGACTCTCACAGCAGAGGCAATACTGAATCTGGCTTTGAGGCTGGATCTCAGGCCTAGCAGCCATCCACACTGCTCCCTAACAAAGGCAAAACTTGCCTATCCCACACAGCCCACATATTCACAGACCAAGCAGCTCCCATTTGAGCCAAAGGATTAGGGCAGCACATGGACAAATGAAGCAAAAAGTCCAAGGCAGGAAATAAACTAGTATGATAATACACTACTGATGTCAAACCATTCTTATGTTTGGCCAGGAGAGCTATGACTTGCTGCTTTCTTCATGGGGTCTGACACAGCTTTTTACTGCTAGGCAACTTCATTGCTCCTGGCAGGGGAACACCTTGCTTGTGAAGGCCAGGGAGCCCAGTGGACTTTGTGTTTGGAGCTGAGAATGCACTGGTCCAGGTGGCTCTCTGTTGATGAGCCCCCAATCTTGCCTTGGAAACAGGCAGAGGTTTTGAAGAAGCCTGCCATGCACTGAGTGTGAGGGAGCTCCATGTGGGGCAGTAGTGTAATACATGGAGCCTTGTATGGTCTGTACCTGTGGGGTCGCTCCAAGGGGTGAGGAAATTCAGATTTCATGATGGCACACCCTGGAAGGCAAGGCAGGGACTGAGCATCCTTCCTTCCCCTCTGTGAAGCATCCTTCAAGCGCAGGCCCAGGCACTATGGACAGCCCAGGAAGTTGGCTTCAAGGACAGGAGAAATGCAGCTGAAGTGACCACACTGAGCCAAGAAAAGGACAAGTCCAGGACACAAGTCCCTGTGATGGGACCCAAGTCCCTGTCATGTGTCACCCAAGCACGACCCACTGGCCACAGTCTATTCAGATTATGGAAAGGCAGATCCTGGGCACAGGCTATAGCACTAAATAAACTCAAAATTCTCCCTTTCCAACCCAAGACCACGCCTGAGCATCAATTTGTGTGCAACTATGTGGTAGTAGGTGATGCTGGACAACTGAGGCACATCATTATTTACCCAAGAGTGCAATCATATCTGCTGCGGGTGCTGCTGGGGAAGTTCAGCATGCACCGCTCCGGGTCAGGGCTCCTCGTAGAGCACATGTGCCATTGTATTGCTCCTGAAGGAAAACAGCAGCTTTTTCTATTCAACATAAAGATTTAGTCACAACTCAGGGTACCTGGGGCAGATAGGAGAAGTTGGTCTTAATTAGCTAAACATACTATATGGGCTATCCACATTTATGTTGTTAAGGGAACATATGTCCAAGGAAACAATTTTGTTGTTGCTTTCTTTGTACGTTAGTTTCTAAACAAGAAGGTTATTGTTTTATTAAGGCAGCGAATTCCCTGATTGATGGCCACATTCGCAGGATGACCTTGTCATTGTTTTCTCAAGTACTTGTAATTGTTACAGTGAAGAACACCGGGCTTTAATTATCTGTGCTAAGAACTCATACACTCTGGTTACACTTTGCTGATTGTATTGGATACACTACGATATTTATTTGCCGAAGAGGGAAAAATGGCAACGGCAAGTCAGTCTAAGGACTCTCACAAGAGAAAGTAATGGTGGATATTACAGGTTCCTAAAATACTGTAATAGCACATAGTAATTCAAGGAAGCCTGGTAATCAGTTGACGCTTGGGTTCAGTACAGATTACCTCCTATTATATCAGGCAGTCTCTCAATCTTGAGAAAATATCTGTTAAGGTATAAACATTTAAGCGAAAGAGATATAGAATGTAAATACCATGGACTGGCAAACGGTGCATGCTGCCCAAACATTATGACTTCTTCCCCTTATTTGAATATAATGTATTCATTTCACACACTCAGCCAGTGGTTAGTATTACAGGGCTTCAATTGCCATGAATGCTCATTATAAATAATTTAATTCAGATAGCCGTTCTACAAAGTTCAGTCCCCATGAGGATTTCCCACCAGCAGTCTGAGCCCAAACTTCTGAACCAAAGTCTGTCAGCAGCTACAGTGGGGGCAAGGCAAATATCAGGGCTATGAATCAGGGTTCAAAAACACTAAAAGCTAACAAACATAAATGAAGAACATCATATTGTCACAGAAACATTTTGAAGAAGAAAAAGACTGTGTGTGTGTAAATCAGAGAGATCTATGCCATGCCCTATTATTATAACAATACTAAAGCCTTAGGGTGTCTGTTGTCAGCTTACTGTAGAAAATAGCCAGACAGTATACAGAAACAATGATGTTATATAAAATATGTCATGAAAGTAGAGCTATGAAGTATTTCCCCCACTCGGATATAAGAACAGATCACTTGGAATGCGAATACCTTGTGCATTCAGGGGTGCCTGAATGCAAAATGCCCAATGACTTTGACAGTATATACATTTTCCCCATGTTGTATTGCTTCAGATAGTCAGTAAATGAGAAGAGGATACCAACAGGCCATTTTCTGGGAAAGGTCCTCATCTATGGCATCCTCTCTCCCACCTTGGACTAAAATACCTTGGTTTGTTTATCCTCAAGAGATGGCATGAGACCCATCTACTTTCACTGGCTTTGGAAGGAGAAAAGTGGCAAAGATCACTTCTCTGAAGGACAGTCAGGTAGTTTTACGAGTATAAGACACGGTTAGTAAGTAAAGTTGAAGGAAAACTGTCAGACGCCAAAGACCTGTTTAGTCTAATGAAAAAAACCAAAACCTGAGCTGCTGGCTGAAACTGAGGCCAAAAAAGTTCAGGTTAGAAATAAGGCTGACTTTCCCTCCTCCTCTTCCAATGAAGGGTTGGTAACCCTTGGAAGGAACTGCTACTTCAAGGCAGAACTCAGACACCATCCTCGGAGACAGGCTTTAATCAAGATCTAAAAATCCAGTGTTTCTTCAGGGGCCACTTTTCACAGAAAGTAGCATGCAGGAGACTAAAAAAAAGGCGGTCTAATAACTCTATCTTGCTTTCGTGACTTTGAATTAATAAAGAGGATGAATTTCTTCAAGTAGTGAGCTGTGGCTGAGAGCTGGTGAATATCTTTTAGAAGACCTGTATTTGTAACACCAGAATATAGATTTTTTCTGTAAATCCGAAGCAATATAATCCATAAATCCAAAGAAATATAACAGGCAGAACCAACTGAGAAACCCAGAGCTGGCCATCATAATCATTGCTGTTACTGAACTCGTGGTGGAGAGAAGTATGGAAATATTTCCGCACAGAGATACAGCATATGGAAGGATACAGAGCATGTTAAAAAATACATTAGCTCACATTCAAACTCTGAAGAAGCTACAGTAAAACATACCTCATGAAGGCAGCTGTATACATAAAGAGATAAATGACGCAGGTGCATGTTCCCTCCCTGATGCCTCGTTATAGGTGTAGTCACTACCATAATCATAGAATCAAAGAATCATAGAATCGTTAAGGTTGGAAAAGACCCTTAAGATCATCAAGTCCAGCCATTAACCTAGCACTGCCAAGTCCACCACTAAACCATGTCCTCAAGCACCATGTCTACCCTTCTTTTAAATACCTCCAGGGATGGAGACTCAACCGCTTCCCTGGGCAGCCTGTTCCAGTGCCTGACTACCCTTTTGGTGAAGAAGTTTTTCCTAATATCCAACCTAAACTTCCCCTGGCGCAGCTTGAGGCCATTTCCTCTCATCCTATCGCTTGTTACTAGGGAGAAGAGACCGATCCCCACCTCGCTACAACCTCCTTTCAGGTAGTTGTAGAGAGCAATAAGGTCTCCCCTCAGCCTCCTCTTCTCCAGGCTAAACACCCCCAGCTCCCTCAGCTGCTCCTCACAGGACTTGTGCTCCAGACCCTTCACCAACTTTGCTGCCCTCCTCTGGACACGCTCCAGCACCTCGATGTCCTTCTTGTAGTGAGGGGCCCAACACTGAACACAGGACTCGAAGTGCCGCCTCACCAATGCCAAGCACAGGGGCACTATCACCTCCCTAGTCCTGCTGGCCACACTATTCCTGATACAAGCCAGGATGCCATTGGCCCTCTTGGCCACCTGAGCACACTGCTGGCTCATGTTCAGGCAGCTGTCAGCCAACACCCCCAGGTCCTTTTCTGCCAGGCAGCTCTCCAGCCACTCCTCTCCCAACCTGTAGCGTTGCATGGCATTGTTGCGACCGAAGTGCAGGACTCGGCACTTAGCCTTGTTGAATCTCATACAGTTGGTCCTGGCCCATTGATCCAGCCTGACCAGGTCCCTCTGTAGGGCCTTCCTACCCTCCAGCAGATCAACACTTCCACCCAACTTGGTGTCATCTGCAAACTTACTGAGGGTGCAGGCTGACAGGCCTAATAGTACTGATGCTCTTGCTTGCCATTGTAATATAACTTTGAAGACCATTTTTGCCATATTCTGCTGCTTGTCCTCGCAGTCAGTAGTGTTTTCCTCTGTAAGCAGTCCAATTGATTTCACAGGGAGAAAGAAGGGTGGTCTCATCTGTTATTATTTAAAATGCAGAGGGACATTACAGACTAATTTAACGGCAAGTGCTACAGAGATGTTGTATGTGAGCAGGAAACATGCACCATACTTTAGAGGAATCTAACTCCTGTTCAAATTTCATTACTGAGTTAATGTCTATCCTAATTCCTGCATGTCTTCTACCACTAGAAGGCCTTTTTCAAGTTCATCTCCCAAATACATGTACTATATAAAAGCTTGTTGTTGTTTGTAGTGTAAACATTGTATTTATTATAAACAAAATATTTTACAAGCCTATTTTAAAGTTGCTTCAGTCCTTAATTAATCCAGTTAAACTTGCATCTATCTGCTAGGAATTACTTATGAGCCATCATCTCATTATTGCAGTATAGAGAGAAATGTTTGACATACAAAAACACTGATGCAAAGTGACTTCATAGTTAATTCATTTCAGTTCACAAAACACACATTCAATAGTGAGAAGTGATTTGGGAATAATCTCCTTTGTTATTAAGTTTAACATCATGTGGCAGTATTAAATAAAGCGCATATATTGAAGCCAATTCTTTCCATTTTAATTCTTTCAATTAAACTGAGAATTATTACAGTGTGAACTGAGCAAAGCCACAGCGAGATACTTGCATCAAATTCTGACCCAGAGCCCACTGAAAGATGCTGCTTTCATTTTGCACACCTACCTATACCAGCCTGCCACCTCCAACTCCGGAAAGGAATGAAGAGCTGAAAGTTATTTAAAATGAAAAATGGGCATAGTCATTGCCAGTGTACACACTTTGGAGCGGTCTGTATTTTTCTACTAATGTGACAGACACTTAAATGAAAGAAGTGAATTCACAGCTACAATAAAACAGTGGCCAAGTCTCCCTTACCCTTATTTTATTTCTAGCAACAGTAATAAAATGACTGTTTATTGAGCTTTTCCTCACTCTTTCTTTCCTCTTCGTTTCACAATCAAACATAAATGTTATTTTTTGAGAAAGTGAAATAACTTATTTTATTAAATTCTTGTAAAACTGTGGAAATGCCATAGTCACTGAGCACGTGGTAATGATTACGAGGCTATGCGAGCTAGTTTAAAATACCTATGAAATCTGAAACACTAACAAAATAAATATAGTATGTGCCTGTGCTTGGGGCATGGGTTTACCATTGTTCCTCCATCCTTGTGAGGCCATGCAGACAGTTTCAAATGAAAGACCAGCATATATGCACACAAAGTATATTTGCACACATATAATTCCCTGGGGGCTGCCAGAACTTGTGTGTCACCAAGCACCCACAACCCGCCCTGAAGTCAGCAAGTGGTAACAGATGATCAGCATTTGGCCTTGAAAGTCATCCCAGAGCAGCCAACGCTCCTCAGAGCTCCCAGCAGCTGCGAACATGCAGTGGGGCAGCCCCTCGGTACAGCTGAGAGAGTCATTCAAGGACCAGCGGAGAAGCAGGGCGTTGGAGGAATCAGACCCCCGGCATTTGCCGAGTCATTCCAGCAGATACATCCTGGTTCCTTAGACCTCTGTGCACATTCCTCGGTTGGACCACACAGCTCCTCTCCTCCTCTCACTCATGTGTGAATTTCCATTAACGTGACTGGGTTCTTACATGAATCAGCCATGTAGAATTTGACCCATTTCCACAACAACCCTCTTCATTTAATCCTTCTGCAGAAAGTGTCACCTCAGATATTTGTTTCAATAAAGTTATTGATTTCATATCTTCACCATTTTTGCTACAGTATTTTAGGTCAGTAGGTCATGTGGCCCTGCCTCATCCAATAGCTGTCAGGTCGATACCTTAAAAAACCTCAGTATTGACTGCTGGAAGAATGATCATGCAAAGAAATGGACCCGACATCAGTCAAATGGATTGTGTTTGGCAACCCAAGGGGGTACAAAGTGAACCTATACTGATAACTGGGTCAGTCTAATAAAGATACATGTGTCATCAGCTTTAAAGCAATTGATTCTCTTAAAAATGAAATGAAGATGTGACTGAAGCAGTCTTCGGGACTGAGCCAGTGTCCACGAACACCGAGATTCCCCTCAGTTTAGAATCAGGGCATAGGACTCAACTGATGGATGAGCTAAGAGGCACCTGTATCTGTTATAAACCCATCATCTCGGTATTGCAGTTTGGAAATAAAAGCAGGTTTAAGGCAAAAATAAAATGTCAGAGCCACCAATTTCAGCAAGGCTTCTGCCTTTCACTCAGTCTCCCAAAACCACTTGGGAAAGAGTTACGTGCATTTCTATGTTTAAACAGCGAAGTCGTAACCAGAAACCTAGACTGGTTTCTCTGCCTGAAAAGGTAGAAGGAATAGTGCTTGTTATCACCTGCACGATTTTTCTGTGTGCCTTAGATCTGAAGGCATTCAAGACAGGTGGAATGAAATACCCCAAGGACACATTTTCTTCTATGCAATAATTAAGGTGCCAGCCTAGACAACTCATGTAGAGTAGACAATTAACTTTTGGACAGCAGAATTAAAAGATGAAACTTGTAATTTGGGGAATCTTTCCCACCCTCATCTATGTTTCATAACCATTCTGATCTATTTTTCAAGCAAAGTTTATCATCAGAAATAACAGCTAGAACCTGGCAGCTGGGAGTTTTGTTCCTGTTCCAGGCTCAGGTACAGATTATTCTCGGTGCCTGTATCTGCAGCTGTTTCAATAGTCAAAAAAATGGGAGTCGCAACATTTATGAGAAAGAATCATTGTTACAGACAAACTTATATATCTATTTATGACTTTTTCTCCTTTAATTTATGATATGCTTATCAAAGCAACACTCTATATACAACTGTTCTTAAATTCCCATCATCCAGTCATAAAAGAGTAAACGCTGCTTTCCATGGACAGATGTTAAGCTTGAACAAGGGCTCCAGGTTTGACACACAGCTCTGCTTGGTAGAGAATGATATCATTTACAGAATTATACTATTTTCAAGGCAAAGTCCAGTACACTGCAGTTATAAATAGCTGAGGGTGTAGGGTTTTTTTGTTACTTCTGTAACTGCAATTACTATACTGGCTGACACTTGGTTTTAATGTTCTGGGTATTGATAATTGGCTACAAAGAACAATAAATATTATCCTTTTAACTACTCTTTTTTTATATGTAGGGACAGGACAGGATTCTTTGCTGCTTTGGACTTTAAGCTCAGTTACTTTTATGTCTTATCTGCAAATCTTTTCCCTAGGTTTCCCTAATCTTCACAAACTGATGTCCCACTGATATCAAAAAGGGTGCACTTCCAAACGTCACAGCGTTATCAGGCACTGATTTACCATGCTCTATGATGTTTTCCTTCACATTTAAGATTTCTGGCTGATGGAGTTCAGAAGCCTTTCGTCCTGTAGAACTAGGCATGCAGATACCATGTGTCAGGTGCCCCATAGATTTCCCTGCAAATACACTTCAGCCTACATCGCTTGGACGTGTGACAGCAATCAATTAATCTGCTTGATTAATATTCCAGTTGTTAATTTAAATCATTCTGAAATTATAAATCAATCTGATTCAGAATCCAAGGTGCCTGGCTGAAAGTTCAGGTCCAAATTTTCATGTTGAGTATGTAGTTAAAATGGGAGTCCTAACCTGGATTTAGCTTTCAGATGCCTAAATTAAGAAACATTTCTCTCTAGCACTGAGGCATAACAGCATTTCCGCTGCTTCTTGCCTGATGCTGTTTTTTGCATCTATTCTAAGTGTACAGAAAATGGTTGCAAAATGCTCCAGTATATCCACTGTGTTTGGCTGTAAACAGAAGGACATACTTTCAATCTGCATTTAGGTAGCCTAAAAAATTACCTTCCCTCCCCTCCAGTCTGGAACTGAATAGTGAATTACCACATCTCAGCTGGGACCATAGTATTAAGGAGAGGGGTAACTGCATGCCAGGCATGCCTTCAAACACTCCAGCCTGGTTACAAAAGCACGTCGGACAGTGCCTTCAACAGGCTTACTTGAATACGCAAGAAGTTTGTCAGTACTGACAAGGTCTCCTAATAAAGCATCAGGCAGTTTTGCATTAGATCCCCTCCTGGTGTAAATCAGCTGACGGAGCCAGCCTAATTTGCACCGGTTTGTAGAGCTGCCCCTTTGACTTAACTCTCTAGGTTAGACCTAAAAGGATAACCTTTTTATTCTCAGTGTGTCTTATATCTCTATTACCTTCATTTCTAAATGCTTAAATAACAAAATCACAATAGAGGAGTATTGCTTACCCACCTGAGATTGGCTTCGACAAGAGTGATTCATAACTACATATGCAACCTGTGTGTCTCCTCTGTCCCCTCCAAATCAAACACATCACAAACAGTGTTGCAGGGACTTCAGTGAAGTTCTGCAGCAGAGGGCAGAAGTCTGGGATGCAGCAGAAGTTGGTCAGGTTCAAAAAACTGGGACGCGACTATGGAAACACCTTAGCACCATTTTCTGTAGCTGAGGGTATCAGCAACACAAGCAGCCCAGAGCAGGCTGGCAATATGGGCAAATCAGGGGTGTGGCACTCTTCATTGAGTTCACCAGGTTTATTCCACTAAACAATTAAGCTAAGAGGGCTGGTGTTTTGGTTTCTTGCTTTGCTCCTGAACTGAAAAACTTGGAGGTTCAGTTCCACCTCCCTCCAACTGCCCACACGCACTCCTGCTTCCCCAGCTCTGCCAGCATCTGAAAATCACACAACCATCAACAAGAGCTGGGGGCATTTTCACTAACCCATCACAACTGCTAAGTCCTGTCAGTACTGTTAACCTCTTGTCCAAATGAAGAGTAAACCATTTAGGTTAATTTACTCCTTTATGTACAAAAACAATAAAAGAAACAGTAGAATCTCTTTTTTCCCCTTCCTCCCTGGCTGGTAGGAGAAGGACCTTCATTTGCTCATAGGGTTGGTCTTGCCTGAGAAGGTGCGGTGAGCCGTGCCTGCAGAAGTTGTGTCTCTCATGTCCATCTAGCAACTTCTCAGGTTTGTCTTCAATTCACACCTCATCGTCTTACTAATGGCCTTGGCTAGGCACTGGCTGGGGAAGAAGAGGGAAATATCCATGTTGGATGCAAAGGAGACGTAGGGCAGGGTAAGGTTAGCCTATTGCTGGCGTCTTCTGCAGGCTCTGCTTTGGGTTTCAGTTAACAGTTGGGGAAGGACTGAATCCTATTGAACTATAACGGTTTCCCAGAAGGATCTCTGCCATTGCAAGCGTTTTTTAACACTTCTTTGGTTTCCAGATCTGGACAAGGACTGTCTTATAAGCAGAGTGCCGAGAAAAGCATGAGCAGGAGCGGCCTATTGAAAATGATGAAATTAAGATGTTACTTGGGAAAAGAAAGGATTAATACCCTGGCTAATCTAAGCATAACTAGAAAATGTGGTTTTCATCATTCTGTACGAAAGGATGTTGTTCAACACACCCTCCTGTAACTAATAAGGGTAGAACTAATATGATAAATAATACACCCCTAGAAAAAGGATTATGGTAGCAGTAGAAGGAGCGATGTTTATAATCGATGTAAAATAGGTAAAGCCCTGAGTGTCACACCTAGAATATTGGTTAGTAACGCTGAGCAAGAAGAGAGTTTATAATTCACAGGGTCTGACTTGAAGTTCATTTGCAGAGAAGGGAATAAAGCCATTTTATGTAGCTGATACATGCAATGCACATAACACTTTAAGATGGATAAATAGATGCATTTACATATGTGCATTACAACGGAGTTAGTTTCTGTTCTTTCATGTGTGTAGTTGTGTATTTTGTGTACATTCCTTATATAAATGTGTGTAGCTACAGAAAGAAGTAGCCATATATAATGTATTCATGGACAGTGATATTTACACTCACGTGCACGTGCCATTGGGGCACGGAGGCAGGTATACACCTTAAACGACTGCACAACCTGGGGCACCGCAAAGGCTGTGCAGGTGCCACGGCCAACGTCAGAACCTGTACCTGTACCTGCCAGGAGGGGCTTAGCAGTACGTGGAGGGAGGGTTGAACTTCATGACCGTGTGAAGAGACCCCCACATCCCAATATTAAGAGAAACTTGGTGCTAGGGGGGGGATGATGGGAGACAGGCGACCTATTGGGGTTTATTTAGTTTTTTTCCTTTTCTGTAGCATGAATCCCTTAATACAAGTCAAATCTTTTTTTCCTTCACTAGCTTCCCAGGGACCGTAGCATCTCAGTGCGAGCCAGGCCTCTGCCACAAGCGGTGGGTACCCGCATAAAGGAGCGGGGGGAGATGCTATCGCGGCAGCCCCTCTGCCTGGGAGATGAGAAGAGCAGAGGTGTGTGCTCTGAGTCCGCAATAGCCCTTCTCCTTCCCTCGCGCTCTGTCTGAAGTCTGTTGTATATTTGTTCCTTCACGGCTCCTCGTCCTTAGATTAGATTTCTCCTTTCTCATTACCAACCTTAATAGACCCTTCAGACCTCATTCCAGCCCCAGATATTATCTGACCCGTATAATTAATTAATTATAGCCCAAATATTATAGATTATTAAAAATAGCATAACTAATAGTGTAATATCTCAAGCTGTCGACTTTAATAGTCAACATTGTCTTGGTCTCTCTTATCAGGCTGGGACACCCGGTGAGAATATTGATTTCTGGTAATTTTAACCATCATCTGCCATCCTGATGGGTAATTGTCAGATTTTCACCAGAGTCAGAGCTCATTTGAAATCGTTAAACCGTCGGCAAGGCTCACAGTTGATCTTAATGTTTCCTTTTTCTCCCCCTTCAATATGTTTCAGCAACAGAGAGGAAAATAAATAGAAAGAGAAAGAGAGAGCAAGCGAGAGCTGCCTGCGTGCCGGCCATCTGATTTCTCTTTTATTTTATTTTTTCCTTTACACGTACGTCCCCCACGATGCAGAGGGGCCGTGTGTGCCCCCTCCACCACCGCTTCCACCCCTCTTTTAGCCGTGCATTACAAATAATAATAATAAAAATAATATTAAAATAAACGAGCCGCTTGTCCCTGAAGCGCGTGTGTGCCCCTGCAACCGGGACGGTGCTGCTGGGGATGCAGCACCCCCACTCGGGGGGTGGGGGGCAGAAGTGGGGGTGTTCTGCTCCCCCAGCCAGGCCGGCCCCCCACCCCCCACCCCCGAGGCTGCCTCCCACGCGTCTCGGCCGTGCCGGGGGCTGGGGCCGCGGGCAGGGGAGCCGGGGGTTGGTACCCGGGGAAGAGGGGGGGTCTCCCCGTTCCCCCCCCGCCGTGCCCAGCATCCCGGCGGGCACCCGGGGATGCTCTCGGCGGAGCGCCTCCAGCCAGGCAAACGGCGGGGCTTTCGCGGGGTGTGTGAAAAAGCCCCTGCAGAGGCGATCCCAGCCGCGATAAGTGACAAACAGGCACGTTTTATTCGTGTTTTATATAAACTCCCGGGTGCTGGGAGATAAGAGCCCAAATTAGGAGGGGGGGGGGGGGGAAGCGGCTGTTTAAACGGGGGTCCGCCGAGCTGAGGCTTGAAGGGCAACGAGGGAGGGCGGGTGCTTCTGCCTCCCCCCCCCCCGGGGTGACACTCGGGGACATCTCTCCCTCCGTCCCATCCCCCCCAGCAGCACCCATCCCCAGCCGCCCCCGGGGCTGCTGCCGGGCAGCTGGGAGGGAGCCGGCGAGAGAGAAGGGAACTGTTTAATAGATCCTCCGAGGATTCCCCTAGAGCATTATTTAAACTTCTAATTATGATTCATGTGTGTGATAATATTAATTTAATAATCAAGGAGCTGTGCAGGAAGCATTAACCTCAATTAAGCTCATTACTACCCTAACCTGGAATCCCCAGGGCTTTTAAATCTTCTACTATGAGGACCTGACACTGCATTGATAGAGGGCGAGATCTGCTTCAGAATCTTTTCCCCCCCCTTAAATCATTTGCCTTCGTGGGTAGAGTTAATTAATTCCCTGATTTTGGCTCGGGGTGTGGGGGGAGGAGTCCCCACCTCCCCGGGGAGAACCGGGCATCCCGAGGTGACCCCCGGTCCCCGGTCCCCAGCCCTGCCCTGCCCTGCCCTGCCCTGCCCGGGGACACGCTCGAGGGGTACAGAATCCGGATGAGACCCAGAACCATGTGCGAGGCGGGGGCTGGCCCCGCTGCTCGGGGGCTGCCTGCGGCCACAGAAGCCTAGGGACACTAATAATAATAATAATAATAATAATAATAATAATAATAATAATAATAATAATAATAATAATAATAATAATAATAATAATAATAATAATACGAGAGGAACCACTCAGAGCAGGACGAGAGGAGTTTTGGAGCCCGACTGCGTCTGGATGGAAAAGGGGGGAGGCGAGAAGCCCGAGGGGCCCCCGGGCCCGCAGCCGGGCAGGCGCGGCCGCGGAAAGCCCCGCGTCGGCGGGACCCGGCCGTGCCGCGGCTGCGGGCAGCGCGGGGGGACGCGGAGGTTCCGCGCCTGGTGCAGCCACCGCAGTGACCTTCTCGAGGCAGCGAGGGCTGCTAAATTGTTTTACCGCGGCGATAAATGCCCTTAATTACCCGGAGCTCCACACGCCCCAGGGACGGGGATGAATGGTGAACAGTCAAAAAAAAAAAAAAACCAAACCAAAAACACAAACCAAAAAAACACAAAGAAAGGGGGAAAAAAATCGTTTGTTGATCCGGAGTTTGCTGAAATCTAATTTGAAATTCAGTATTAATTTATCAAGTTCGAGGTGGAAAACGGCTCGTAGCCGAGCGGGACCTCCCCTCTGAGCCCAGCACCCCCCGGACCCCGCGGCCTCCCGGGCAGCGGCGGGGCTCGGGGCAGAGCCCTCTGCGGGTCCTCCCTGCCCTTGCAAAGACAAGGCACCGGTTCCCGTCCTTAACCGGGGCTCTGCGGGGACCCCCCGGGGTGGCGGCTCCCGGGAGATGCTCTGGTCACCGGCTCCTTCAGGTTTTGGAAATATCACCTCCCCGCAGGTATAATTCAGCCTAACTACAGAGATAACTATCGCTTGTAAAAACGCGAGGGTGTTCCGTGTGCTTCTCTATTTATTTTGGAGAAGCAAACGTTTCCGTGGGAGTTTTTCCCCAGCGGGGCAAGGGGTCCGGGCCCAAAATCTGGGGACCTGGCTCTGCATGGCGTCGATGCCGCCTTTCTGGGGGGTCCCCTGCCAGCCCCCCACCCCTGCCAGCCCGCCCCGAAAGGCAGCGTCTCCCCGACCCGCTCGCCCGGGAGAGGCTGTTACTGGTCCCTCCTGCAAGGCAAAACGGCAAGGACTGTCTTCCTGGGGAGCGAGAGGGGACCGGTCAACCGGCCCGATCGCGAGAGAGATATTACATGTCACAACTCATCTAGGGCCCCATAATCAGCGCTAACTTTCTGGCGAACAGATAACCAGAGATGGCAGATGGATGGAGATTGCACAAATGAGGCTCTAATTGACAATCAATTGTGATTAGGAGCAATAGAACATCTTTATAACACTCGCTTTAAACCGCCAACAAACAAAAGCGCTGGACGGGTTGGGGGGCCCGGCGGTGACCCCCCGCGTCCCTGATTCCCCCCCCGCATCCCTGCTCTCCCCGGCTCTGCCCCCTGGGGGGGGGGGGGTCGTGGATGTCGGTGCCCCTCGGGCCGGGGGTGCCTGGGAGCACCGGAGGGGGGAGTCGGGGGTGCCTCATTTTTGGGGCTGCTCCCTGGGGATGTGGCTCCTGCTCCTCCCAGCACCCAGCGCAAAGCCGGCAAGTTGTGCTGGTTTAGGCGCTCCGGACTCTGCAGGCGTGGGGACCGCCCCTGCCCGGGCAACCGGGCACAGAGATTTAATTACCGTTAGGATAATTTTTTTTTTCTAAGATCTACTGACCCAGGGAATAAAAAATATCCCTACCGCCACCACCTCGCCAAAAACCGCATTCTCTCCGAAAAAGTACAAACGCAGGCGACTCCCGCAGCAGATCTGATAAAGCCAAGCCACCTACCTAATCTACCACCTACTTTTCAGAAATAATATCCCAGAACTGAATAAGGGGAGGAAAATTTATCCGAAAGAAAAGACGAGCGGCGAGGCAGGGCCGGAGGGGGAGGAGGAGGGGCAGGGGAGCTGCTGCCGCCAGGCAAGCGGAGGGGTGCGGGTTGGTGCGGTGGCGGCGGCCCCGCGGGGAGGCCGGGACCGGGGGAGAGGGGCTCACCTACCCCGGCTCGGCGAGGGGTCCCTACCGCTTCCACCCGGGAGGTGATTTATAATTTCAAGATAAAGCATAATAAAGTCATAAAAGGGAAAGGACACTGTTGTGGTGTCTGATTAAAATCTAAGGGCTGGGGTATAATATATGAGCGGGGGCTGCTGTGGGCTCCCGCTCAGCGGGACTCCCCTGGGCCCAGCCCGCTGATGGACTAATCATGTCCAAGCCCTACCAAAATTACAAGCTGATTGTTTTACCCATTATTTCTCCCAACTTTTAATTTCTGCTTTCTAAAGGATCATTGCCCGCGGTAATTGCAAAGGACCTGTCCTTGTATGTGTCACCAGCCTCAAAGACAAAAAAAAATCTAATTTTCCTTTTATGCTTTCTCTATTTTCCTATTCCCCCCCCCTTTTTTTTTTTTTCCTGGCAGCTAATTCAAACCGAGTAGCGACTGGAGCGTCCAAAACAAGAATGAAATTGATACGATCAAAGCACACACGGCTGTACACGCAAGGGAAGGAAATTAGGTAGGGGAAGAAATTCGAGGTTTATAATTCACAGATAACTTTTATTCCTATCTCTTCATTTTCCGTAATTAAAACCACTTTTAATAAGAGAGGGTTTGGCTTTTTTTTTTTTTTTTTTTTCGCCGAAAGTGGAAGTTAGGTCTGGTTATCCCTTTACCCCTGCTTGGGAGGGAACAGACCTTTTCTCCCAGTTACTCAGAATTTATTGATCGTCGTGTTTTGTCTTGTGCCGTTTAAAGGTATTAATTTTCTCCCAGCACTTACATTTGATATTTAATTTTCATTAATTAGCTAAGGGAGAGAGAGAAGCGCGGGTGCCTGGGAGGGGGTGCGGGTCCGTGGACACAAGCCCCGCTCCAACCACTAAACCTCCGTCCCTAATTTTCTCCTTTTGTTCTAATTTAATAAAACCAGCGGGGAAGGGAAACAGGTGCGGGGCTGGCACCTCCGAGCCCCCCCGCACGCACAATCCCCTTTTGACCATCCACCTCCACTGTTAGGGATGGAAGACCTTAAGTTCCCATTTTCTATAATATCTTCTTTATATTGATCCCGCAATTATTTAAAAGAAAGCGTCATCTCCTCCCACTTCTCCAAATAAGGCTATTTAGATGCTTTCCAGATGAGTGGAGGTGTGCTGAAACAGAGCTGACAGCCAAGTATATCACGGCCAGCACCATCCTTCATTCGCTCTCTCCCTCTCTGCCCCCCTCCCCCCGGCACACACTTCCACCGTCTCTCTCCTCCAGTGATGAAGATTACAGACTATTACGGGCAAGGGATTAATTTGTAGCCAATTACAACCCAGTGCTAAATATGAATGCATAAATAAGATACAGCCTTGCCTCTGTGTGTATGTGTGCGGGGGGGAGGGGGGGGCAGGAGTGCCCGGGCAGCCTGGTGAGGATGATGAGAAGGAAGAAGGAGCAGCTGAGTGGAGGCTCTGAGCCGAGCATCACCTTGTGAGTCCCTGCCTCCCCCGGCGGCTGCCGGCCGGCTGGACCCGGGGAGCTGAAGGCAGCGGCTGGTCCCTGAGCCGGAGCGGGGCCGGGGAGGAGTTTCCAGCCCAACTTCGCCGGAGGAAGGCGGGGGGGAGAGCAAGGGGGGGGGGGGGGGGGGGGAGAAGTTGCAACCGAGAGGGGCTCTGCAAAGAGTCATGAATGTGAGCAGAGACAAGGTCGGTGACATCTCCATCCCGGCAGCGGCAGCCGCGGCGGTGACAGCCCCCGCAGCCGCGGCTGGCATCGGCGGGGAGCCCTGCGGCTTGCACGGGGAAGGCATGGACAGCCATGGGGAGCCGCGGCTCTCGGCCGGCGGCGAGCTGCCGCTCTTCTCCTGCCCTGGAAATAGGGACAGGCAAGGGGACAACCAGAGCAACACCCCCGGACAAGAGGGGGCAGTGGCCGCGCTGCCCATGGTGCACAGAACCACCTCCTTCTCCGTGCTCGACATCCTGGACCCTAACAAATTCAACAGCAAACGGAGGCAGTGCGCGGTCTTGTACAAATCGGTGGGGACCGAGTTCACGCTGGGGGCGGAGGATAAGCCCGAGGACTCAGGGACGGAGCTGGCCCAGCAAAAGGCTCTCGCCGAAGATTTCGACACTTGCAAGAAGTCCGCGGACCTGATCAGTAAGTAGGTCTGGGGGCTCGGAGCCCCCCGGCTCCCCCGGGTAAGGGGCTTGCATGCTATGGAGGACCCCCGCAGGCAGCCTCGGGGCCGGGGCGCCGGGGGCAGCCGGCTCTCGGGGATGTGCAAACGCTCCCTGCGCTGCTGCTGCGAGGTGTAAAGAGGTGGGAAACTGCGTTAGGCTGGGGGGCGGAGGGACGGGAGCATCACCCCGGGGCTGGCGGCGTGGTCCCGGGCTCGGCACCGGCCGGGCTCCGCTCCCTGCCCTTGCCCCGGGGAGCCCGGCGGGGACGCCCCCGGGCTCTTCGACCCGTGCACCCCCGGGAGCGGCAGGCTCAGTCCCGGGGCTGCCGGGCCGGCTGGGGCGGGAGGGGATCCCGCCATCCTCTTCCTCCTCCCGGGAAGAGGCAGCCCTGGGCGTGAGCTCCGGCTCAGGCAAACTTAGAAGCGGCTCCTGGAGCTGAGGCTTCGGAGGGCCGGAGCTCCGGCCCCGGGGAGGCGAAACCCTCTCTCCGTGCCCCCACCTCGCCTGGCTCTCCCCAGGCATTTATGACTTTTATCTCTCTCCTCCCCAGCCTCCAGACCCGCTCTCCCCATCCCTCCCCCCCCCGCACCCTGCCGCCCGTTGCTCTGGGCGACGGATTCAATTTTCTCTCTCCCCTTGGCTTTTTTTTTAGGACAAATCAGACTAATTGTGACAAAATGCTGGTTATCTCTGGAAAAACAATTAAATTCCTTCGATTACATTTAAGGTAAAATGTGCTTAGCAGCGTAAAGAGGCTGGATAATGGGGGAAATCACCCCAGAGTGGCATGTAGGACTGCCTGGATCGATATCCTATTATCGAATCGTGCATATCTCTTTCAAGCACCTTGCAAACTCTTCCCTAACATCTAAATTATAGGGTCAAAATTCGGATAATTACTCGATTAAAACCTATTACACTTATTAGGGCTCGCTATTGATCGGGAATTGCATTCGACCCAAGCTCTAGATTGCTTTTTCTTTCTGGGTCCAAATATCCCAACTTTCTCACCTCTAAACACCTCGGCTCTGGGGAGATCGGAGCGTTTCGGGGAAAAGACGGCACTTGTGAAAAATAGCTGTAGCTATTCTGTGTCCTGAGAGGGGAGAGAAGGGGCGGATAAACTTCTCGGGAAGGGGAAAAATAATTTCTCCGTGTCTGGGGCGGGAGAGGAGGACTCGGAGCTTTCCCATCCCGCCATAGCAGGACTCTTTCAATTAAAATTAGGCAGCGAAAGAGGTCTGGAATCTGCCCCAGCCCGAGCTTTCTACAACAGACGCATTTTTAATCTCTAAAGCAAAAGCAGGAACGGGGCGCTAATAGAATTCAAAAGAGATTTTTAAAAGCCGTGCCTAGCTGGGGTAATTATTCGTCTAAACTCACCTGACTTTTGTCATACTAAAAAGATCTGGGCGATCAGAAAGACTGACGAGGTCAGCCTATCGCTAATCTCACGCTTTTATCTCCAGACAAGGCGAGAAATGCGACTCTATCCCTTCTTTAAAAATAAATACCTTTGGAGGCATGGGGGAGCGGGGCGCTTCGCCTGCTGCCCGGCCGCCCGGGCGCCTGGCTCCCACCGCCTCCCCGCTCCCGGCAACAGCCGCGAATAGAGCCGGGACTGCTCGAAAAGCACGAAATTTAATTCCTCTCTTTCCCCACCGTAATCAATATTAGCTCGAGCAGCGGGTTAATTCGGGAGAAGTCTTCCGAAAAGGAGCTCTGGGCAGAAAAGCCCCAACGGCCGGAGGATGCCAGGGCAAAAGGGGAGCGAAAACAGCTCCCACCCCGCTCGCAAAACTCCTGTAGTGTGAAAACTAACAGTGAAAACTCCGTATCAAATTAACATTTAACATCTTCCAGAAACAAAATCGCGAGTCCAGCCTCAATCTCCGTCGCCAATTGTATTCGCGCTGCGTTTTTCTGTTTAAAGGCAATTTTAGTTGAGCTACGGCTGGGATTTCCTGGAGTTGACTGGAAAAAATCAACTCCAAACCACCAAGTGCCTGTTCCCTGGCCGGTGTGGGCGAAAGCGACGGGTGCTGGCGTTGCCCCCAGTCCCCAGATCTGCCCCCCACCCGTACCTACACCATTTAGAAATTGTTGTTGGAAAAAAAAAAAACAAAACCAAACAAAAAAAGACGCGCCGCAGGTCACAGCAGGTCCCACAGGTTGCGGGGGGCCGGTGGGGACCAAGGGGGAGCCCGGCCGGGCTCGCAGCCGGGCACGGCGGCGACCGGTCTTGGTTTCTGGTCGCCGATTTGAACAGAGAGCTGGAAAGGGCTCCTAATGAAGCCCGAGAAATTAAGGGATATTTTCCTGGCGAAGAGGATTACACTCAACTTCTCTGACCCTTTTTTCTCCCAGTGAGCCGGCCATACCCGACGTTAGCCGAAATCACCGCCCTGAACGAAACACACTTTTTTTTTTTTTAAACACTTCTAATCTTCTATGCGGGCTTTAGGGTGTCCGGCGTTAGGATGCGCACCGAGTTGGAGATGCAACAGCGTGTTCAGGTTTTTTGCGGCTTAAAAACAACTCAAGTACGCACGGGATAAGGGTGACAGGCGAGCGATTCGCTTTCTAGCTGCGTATCTCGGTTAACCAAGCTAAAGGAGCCCTTGATCGGGGGCTCCCGGAGCTGCACCCCCGTTGCAGGTGCGAGTGGAGGGAAGTTTAGGGGTGTCTGAAAGCTGAAAAGGCTGGCAGTTGCGGGCCTGAGCCCCCGGGCCGCCCGCGGAGCCCCCACGGCCCCGTCCCGGCGGGCTGCGAGCCCCGGGCGGGGGCAGGGGCCGGCTCCCTGGACAACGCCGTTTGCTTCCAGGCTTCCGAATGACGGAACCGTCAGCAGAAGTCCAACAGCCTTAAATATCGGATAATTACCCTCTTCTCCGGTGGAGACCCGTTAATTGGAGCGTAATATAAACCCAAATAAATTAAATGACCGTTAACTAGTTTGTACATTACACAAAATGAGTTTAATTAAGTTTGTATCTGCTCTGCTAATCAATACAAGTATTTACTCCACTTTAATACTTCCATCTGAGGAAGTGACAAGAGGTCAAACCGGGCGAAGAAAGGGTTAAAAATGCCGGAGCAAAAGCCAGCAGATCTCCCACCGACGCGGAGATTTCCGTCACCACAACTGTCAAAAGCGATGTGGCACCTTTGCTGCCCGCTTCCAGGTCCCGGCTGCCTCGGCCCGGGCGGGGAGCGCCGGGGCTTCCCCCCCCGGCCGGCCCCGGGGACCCCCCGTTGCCTTCCCAAAGGCCTCCCCGGCCGCTGTTCTGTGGGAAGGGGGGTGCACCCCCCGCCCCGGCCGGGTCTCGGTGCCAGCTCCCGCCGAAGACGGGCGGCTCAGTCAGGGCAGCGCTGGCAAAGTCTCCCCGGGCCGGACAGCCCCTCCCCGGCCCCAGGGCCGCGGCCCCCGGGGCGGCTCCGAGCCCCGTCCCGGCCGCTGCCGAACAGCTCCTCGCCTTCTTCCCAGCCGGCTGAGCGGCTGGCCGGGGGCGCGGGCTGGCCGCCTCCCGGCCGCGGGCGGAGGGCCCCGGGGGAGCCGGGTAGGGCGGCCCCGCTCCCCGAGCCGCCCCGTCCCCGCAGCCGCGGGGGTGCCCGGCGGGTGGGTGGGCCCCACGGCCGGGCAGAGCCCCGCGGGGCCGCTTTCTCCCCGCGGCCCTCACCCCGGGAGGCAGCACCGGAGGGGACCGGGGCCGGGACCGGGCTGGGGCTGGGGCTGGGTCCGGCGGCGGCGAGGCCTAACGGCGGCTGTCGCTTCTCCGCAGAGGACGGCGAGCTCTACAAGGCCGAGGAGTGCGACCTCGACTACAGCAGCCGGCCGAGCCGCAGCCCCGACAGCGAGCTGCCGGACGACGAGGAGCTGTGCAGCGAGGAGAGCAGCAGCAGCACGGCAGCGCCCGGCGAGGCCGACCCGGGCCACCTCCCGGCCGAGGCGGGCGAGGCGGGCGCCGTCCCGGCCCCGCCGCCCCCGCCGCCTCCCCCGCCTCCCCCGCCGGCCCAGCAGCCGCCGGCGGCTGGCGGCGGCGGGCAGCAGGGCCAGCAGGCCAAGCCCAAGAGGAAGCGGACGGGCTCGGACTCCAAGTCGGGGAAGCCCCGGCGGGCTCGGACAGCTTTCACCTACGAGCAGCTGGTGGCGCTGGAGAACAAGTTCAAGTCTACGCGGTACCTGTCGGTCTGCGAGCGCCTCAACCTGGCGCTCTCCCTCAGCCTGACCGAGACGCAGGTGAAGATCTGGTTCCAGAACCGCCGCACCAAGTGGAAGAAGCAGAACCCGGGGGCCGACACCAGCGCGCCCACCGGCGGCGGCGGCGGCGGGGGCGGCGGGGCGGGCGGCGGGCTGGGCGGCGGGGGGCTGGCGGGGGGGCTCAGCCCCCTCAGCCACTCGCCCCCCATGGGCAACCCGCTCTCCATGCACGGCCCCGGCAGCTACGCCGGGCACCCCGCCGGCGGGCTGGTGTGCGCCGCCCAGCTGCCCTTCTTGCCCAGCCCCGCCGTCCTCTCGCCCTTCGTCCTGGGCTCGCAGACTTACGGCGCTCCGGCTTTCTACACCCCGCACCTATAAGCCCGACGCCCCTTCCTCCTCCTCGCCCCCCGGCCGCGGCCCGCTGCACCCCGCCGCCCCTCAGGGCGCTCGGGGGACCGGTCGCCGTGCGGCTTCCCCCCCCCCCCCGCACCCAAAAGGTGAATCCAACGGCCCCGGGAGGGGAAGGGGCTGCCAGGCGCCCCCGGCCACCGCCCGCCAGCCTTTCTACGGCCCTTTTTATACGCCATGTGTCCGGACTGCGCTTCTGAGGGGAGGAGGAGGAGGAAAACCTCCCTCCCCCGTGTACATACAAGTAGATGTAAATCATCGTTACCCGTATTTTTATGTTCACCGTCCCTCGTTGCTGTGTGAGTCTGTTTTGGTTTTTTTAATTATTATTATTATTATTTTGGCTTCGTTTTTATTCTGGTCTGACCACTCGTAAAAGACTTTAAAAAAAAAGCTTATGTACCCATTTGACTCTCAGGGTAAAACAGAGAACTATCAGTCCCGTCCCTCGACGTCGCGGAGGCAAGGGCGCGCCGCTCCCGCCCGTGACCTCACGGCGATGACGGTGATTTTTGACGGGCGCCGCTCCCGGACGCCGGCCGGGCCCGGAGGAGCCGCGGCGGGCAGGCGGGGCGGGGGCGCCGGGGCCGGCTGGCGGGGTTGGTTTTTTTACGTTAATCATTTCTGTATATTTCTGGTTGTTACAAGGGGAAAAAAAAAAAAAAAAAAGTTTTAACTTTATAATTAATGTATAAGGTCTGGGAGTAACGAGCAAGAGATGATATAGAAAGCACTTTGTTTGCTAAACACTTTAAATCAATCAATAAACTGTAAGGAAAAGGCGGCTTTCCGTGGTGCTGAGTCCCTGGGTTTCGGCTGAGTTTTTGTAGGAGAAGTTTCCTCTGGAAAACGCCCGGCTCGGGAGCCCTCCGGAGGGACGGCTGCGTCGTCCTTTTTTCCTTTCCTTTCCTCTGAGAGCGTATTTCTCAGACGCAAATAAACTTTATTCTTCTTGTACGAAAGAGGGGATTTCCCTTCTTAGTGCCCTTGTTTGCGTTTTCTTAATTGGCTTTGCCGATTGCTGTCGTGCAATATTAAGAAAAAAAAACCGAACCAAACCAAACCACTTTTTTTGTCGTAGAGAATCCGAGGTCTCGCCTGTGTTTCCGCAGGCGGGGAGTCCAATAGTTTGGATTTATGTAAAGTTAATAAATCGGCTCTTTCATTCAGATTCCGCTACTTTAAAAAAATAAAGCACTCTTTCCATCGCCTCTCCGCTGCTTACTTTTAAATTAGTTTCAAAGCCGGTCTTTTATAGTCCTTAGTTTATTTTTTTTTTCTTTTCTTAATTTCAAGGGAAGAGCCTGTAACCGCCCTGAGCGGCTGCCGCTGTGACACCGCCTTCCAGCCCGGTGCCAAAGGGACGCGGCTCTCCGTTCCCACCCTCCCTGCGTGATTCCCAAGTTCACGCCGGGGAAGAGCTCTCTCTTTCCACTAATCTTTTTCTTCATTATTTTTTTTTTTTTTTCCGCCCAGGGGCAATTTTAAGAAACCAGCGCTTTCCGGAGCGATTTTGGGGAGGAAAGAGAGGGGATGAGGGCTGCGCATCCCGCACCCCCCGCCTCCCGCCCCGCGGCCGGGGTGCCCGGGCTCCGCTCCCCCCGCCTCCTTCCCCCAGGTCCTCCCGGGGTCCCCACCGTGGGTCAGGTCCCGCACCCCCCTCCCGCACCCCCACGGCTGAAAGAAAATATTTGAGCCCTCCCGTGGAAATAAAACCTGCCGCCGTGGCTGCTGTTACAGGCAAAGGGCGAGTGGAGCCGGCCCCGGGGTGCAGCCCCGAAGGGACGGTGGTGGCCAGCGGCCGGGTGGGTGCTGGAGCTCAGCAGCCCGGGGGAGATGCGAGGAGATGCGGGCAGCCCAGCTCCGCGCAGGGCGTTCACCTCCCCTCGTTCAGAAGCGTGCAAGCGCCACAAGTCTCGGCGCAGACTCATCTGCATTTGTGAAAAGAAGAACTTTTACCATAAAAGATGTTCTGAAGTAAATTTTCAGGGAAAAACATTACAAATCGTGCTTGGAGTACAGCCCTGCACAGCTTTTACTGGTAGGAGAAAACCAGCTAAACTGGGAAACGGATATCCAGGAGAGTCTCCCACACTAAACTAACCCTTTACTGACCAGGTTTGAGCTAGCGCTACTAGCAGTTGAACGGTTAGCTCAGATGGGACGTGACACAGCTTAATTAAGAGATATATCAAACCCTGTCTACACACCGGGAACCCCAGACAATTCCCCCAGGTGGAAAATAATTCAGCTCCAACAGGGAGCTGCTCAGAGCTTGGGAGCAGATGATTCTCCTACTCCAGGTCAGTTAGCATCCTGCCAGCGAAGCCTGTTCATGGGAGTGTTATTACTCACAGCTGTTGGATGAAGGAGTTGGTTAGCCTGAGATTCCTAGTCATTAAACCCGATTTAACAAGGCTTCTCACGTTTTATAGCAGCGCTGAAAAGAGAGCCGCAGGTATCTTTCTCAGCATAGTTTAGGATATTATTGATAATCCTTGCTCGAATGCCTCATCCAGAGGTCTGATCTCACAGAAGTCAAGAGCAAAACGGCAGAGCCTCGGCTCTAGCGCTTGCCTTCCCCGCGGTGCAGCCCGGGCAGCAGCGCAGAGCACAGCGTGCTCGCCAGCCTCGGGTCGGAGGATGTTGTCCCTATGCGGAGGCCGTTTAGAGCATCGGCACCGAAGAGCTGACTCTCAAACGACGCTCCCTGGACCTGCAGCCGGTTCGTGGCTTTGGATCAGACCACACAGTTGCAGACTCGCCAGTGAGAAGCTTGATGGTATCAGCACAGGGCAGTTGTTGAGAAACATCGCTGGTCTGAACGCTCAGCCCCCCGTGCGCTAACGCTAAGTGCCCTCACCTGCCTGAACATCCCAACTCCTTCATCCATGTTCCTGCCCATTAATACCCTGGCTCTCTAAGAGAGCAAAACCGGTTACGGGCTTGATGCAGCAATTTGAGGTTATCATACCACGGGGATCCCACTAGACAGTCATAAAAGGTCCCCAGAGCTCCTGTACGGACGCCCCAGCAAGGCCGGAAAGCCAATTCCCATGCATCCTACCCGATGCAGCTCCTGCACGCAGCTTTTGGGAGGGATGCAGCTTGTTTTCAGCGAGTCGCCAACGAGAACGAGAGACCCTGCTACAGCATAAGGAGAATCATCTGCTGACCGAGGGAAAAATGGTTATGGCACAAGCAGGAGGTGTTTGCTCTGGTTCATTCTGTGAGTTCATTTTTTTCTTAATTACTTTATTATTCATTCATAAAATTTAGTGTTAGGGGACTGAGAATGCAGAATGCATTCAAGAGAACATTTAGCAAAGCGTTTGCCAGAGGACAAATCCTCATCTCCGATTCTCTGAGCAGCACGTTCCGAGTCCGAGTCAGTATTTTCAAGTGACGCCTTTGGCACCTGCGAAAGATCTGGGGCATCACCGTATTTTTGAACTAATTCCCATGGAGTCAATGGTAAATCCAAGGATGCAAACCTGTATTAGTGAGAAATGATTCAGATATTAATTGCATTTTACCCTTGTTCACTCTATGACTGAATGAGGTAAAAAGAGAAGGAAACTGCATCTATTTTACTTCAAATATTTCAGCTTATACTGAACAAGTTTCAGTTGCCCACATTCACTGAACAAACAGCAGTAAAAACTCCCACAATCAAAATAACAGAAAAAAAGCATGTAAATACAGACAGATACATTCCAAATGACTGGGGGATAATGGAAATATTTTGGAATATTTTGTGTCATTGCTTACACACCACAGGCAAGGATGTTACACCAAGTCATCGGAAAGCAGCGCTCTATATTACCGCCCCCCAACATTTCTTGGTGTTATTTCCAGTTGAGCAGGGAATGTGGGTTTAGTGAGTTACTTTTTTAGGTGAATTCTTAGGGTTTTTTCACACGTATTGTAGACCTTCTGTTTCAGCCTGAACTCCCAGTCACGTTACGTGTTTCTATTCTTATACTACATAAGCAAAATGTTAAAAATAAAGTTTTGTCTGTATGAGCTTAGATCCATTTCCCAAAAACACACTGTGATGTCTGCTTGTGCTCTGCTATAGGGGCAAATACCCATTAACTCCCATGTTACACGTATAAAATTGTTCTGCTTAAACACAGATGTATTAAATACTCAAAGGAACGTTATTTTACAATGTCTGGGCAGTTCTGGTCTTCAGGTTCTGCCTCAAAGAGTAAGCAAGCAAATATGGTTGCTGTAGAGCCTTTCTTAAGAGCAAATACAACTAAGATTTTTTATGATATTGGAAGATTTGCCAGACTCTGGGATGTAAACCAAGGCACAGATCAGAGCGGACACTGAAGACGAAGGGGACAGGCAAGTAAAAAAATGGGATCCAAATCAGTTTGTCTCACGAAGTGGGTTTACATAAACCCTATTCTTCTCTATCTGGTGCGTTTCTGTAAACTTTTTTTTCCCTTCTGCCCATGTCGTTTTGTACCACGCGCTCGCGTGACAGAGGCGTCTCAGGTGGACAGAATGACGGTTGTCACAGTGAAAACAACCCTGACAGTGAGCTCTTTCTACTTTCCTGATGCTGTCTGGCAGAGATGTGAATTCATCATACAGAATAAGCTTCACAGCAGCCGGGGAGGTTGTCACAGCATCGGAAAGCTATCGCTGCTAAATCTGCAGTGCCCGTTCAGGAGGAATCCTGTGGATGCTGGAAATCCTGGGGATGCTCCCTGTATCCATAGAGAAACACCAAGGACACAGAGGGCAACTCATGGTCAGGACCCAAAAGTCTGGGCATGCAGGGTCAGGCAAAGTGACAAACAGCAGGGAAATCTGATCTATGATTTACTAATTTGATCTCATTATATGACAAATCCTCAGCTAGCTAAAACCGTCACTCCACCCAAAGTGCTAGGCTTCACTTTAAAATACATCTTTTATATTTTCTTCTCTGTAATGTCACAAAGCAGAAAGAGTTTACAATGACAATAAAGGAGGGATGACACTACAGCAAAGGACTGCCAGGCACAGAAATATTTATGTGGCATGATGACTGACACAGTAAAGATTCACCCCTCTTCAGTAAACTGCTGCTTTTTTAAGAGAAGGAAAATACATCTACTAACCTCGGTACAAATGCCTCGATTATTACTCATTTTCTTTCTCCCCCCCCCCCCCCCCCAACCACACACGTACATTACAAGAACTTGTCTTGCACAGAAAGGGGCTCACTCCCATCTTTCCATCCTTACTGTAGGCAGGGTGACGAGCTTTATTGCCTCTGCCCTGGTCCCCAGCGACTGCGCGAGAGGAAGAGGGCGTTCGGACGAGCGGGCGGGAGGGCTTTTTCAGCTCCTTGTGTTGACCAAGAGTTTCTAGTACCAAGCTGCACTCTCTATGGCCTGTTAAATATGTCGAGATTTGCGATTAAAAGTGTTCTTTGGGACTCACAGCACCAGGACTACGCCTTGTAGTGATGGTTTTGAGTGAAATCGCGTGTTTGCTCTGAGCACGCTCTGCAGCACACCTGATCACAGGCTCGTTTGCCGCTTCTGCTTCAGCCTTGGGGAAAATAAAGGCTCACGCAGGTGTGGAAGCAACATTTCATTTCAGCCCTAGGAAAAGCCTGTGGCAGGCTGTCCTCCTGGTGCTGTTAGCCTTCAACAGCGAAAAATACTATTACAAAAATTCAAAGATATCCAAAAGCAATTTCCAAACAAGCAGAATCATACGTTATATTTCCATATACCTTTTATAGTGCGCGAGGATAAGAGTGGCTCCATAATGGCATTATAAATATAGCAAATTAATGGTGGATGCAATGCCAACACCTTGTCATTATGCAAATTGGAATGTCGGCAGAAATGGTTATTCAACAATCCCTTTCAAAGTAACCAGACGCCTAATGCTGCTCATTACATCTAAACTAATTAGCACCACATTTAAACAATTTTAATAAGCTTTTTCCTTAACCCCTTGACAGAGGGGATTCTTGATGCTAATGCAAAAACATACGAGCGCTTGGCACAGGAGCGCTGGGGTTTTGCTTAGGGCACCGACAGGCAGAAAAGCGAGGGGAAGCCTACCTACCCAAAAAGCCAAACGACAATATTTAAACTACAGACACTTAGGGATGGAGAAACAGATTGCACACGAGCAAAGTCTGGCTCAGTTTGCCCAGGCTCTGGAGCAGCCTGTCACTAGCACAACCACCACTGTGCCCTCCTCCCAACATGGCAGAGCTTGCTCCCAGACCGCTCTCCTGAGCTGGTACTACATTTAGGCTCTGTACTACCCAGGCCTAGCTGATAGGAAAGGCTTAACAAGGACATGAATGAATTTCTTTCTCCACTCGATCAGCTTTGAAGGAGAGGAAGAGGAGGGAAAGTGTCAATTCAGAATCATAAGTAATTAATAGCTCTCTCCCCTTCTTTTCCTTCACGGCTAGCATCAGACTCCCGCAGTTGGAAGGGCAACAACTTTGTCCCACAGGTCACAATTTGTCCAGCCGCCAGGCAGAGCCAGCTCTCACCCGCATGTATTTTCCAGGGGATGTGCTAAGTTTTGGGACCTCTAGCATCTCTGCCAGCTGAAGGGGTCACCAGTGCTGCTGGATGGGGAAGGTCCAGACCGGTCTTGATCTAGGCTGCTGCTTTGAGGCCTTAGCCTCTGCTGGGGTGTCGTGGTTTAACCCCAGCCAGCAACGAAGCACCATACAGCTGCTCGCTTGCTCCCTCCCGGTGGGATGGGGGAGAGAATCGGAAGGGTAAAAGTGAGAAAACTCGTGGGTTGAGATAAAGACAGTTTAATGGGTAAAGCAAAAGCCACGCATGCACAAGCAAAGCAAAACAAGGAATTCCTTCACTGCTTCCCATGGGCAGGCAGGTGTTCAGCCATCCCCAGGAAAGCAGGGCTCCATCACGTGTAACGGTGACTTGCGAAGACAAATGCCATTGCTCCGAACATCCCCACCTTCCTTCTTCTTCCCTGAGCTTTCTATGCTGAGCATGATGTCATATGGTATGGAATAGCCCTTTGGTCAGTTGGGGTCAGCTGTCCCAGCCGTGTCCCCTCCCAGCTTCTTGTGCACCCCCAGCCCCCTCGCTGGTGGGGTGGGGTGAGGAGCAGAAAAGACCTTGACTCTGTGTAAGCGCTGCTCAGCGGGAACAAAAACATCCCTGTGTTATCCACACTGTTCCCAGCACACATCCAAAACATAGCCCCATAGTAGCTACTGTGAAGAAAATTAACTCTCCCCCAGCCAAAACCAACACATGGGGCTTCCCACCCTTTCTTAAGTCATAGAATCATAGAATGGTTTGGGTTGGAAGGGACCTTAAAGATCACCTGGTTCCAACCCCTCTGCCATGGGCAGGGGCGCCTTCCACTAGACCAGGTTGCTCAAAGCCCCATCCAGCCTGGCCTGGATTTCAATTCAGTCCTCAACTTCTGCAGAGGATTTTGTGACAGAAAGCACCATCCCCACATCCATTTAAGAGGGAGGCTTCCAGGGCTCTGAATGTATCAACAGGCTCCAATTTCTCTCACGAGCCTTTCACCATCTTTCTCTGTAATCCTCCCCTGTGTCCTCATCCCACACCCTGCCAGGTGTTCAAGGTCTGCACTGATATGGCACAGCTGCGTCACCCTGGGCCAGACGGCCATGAAACCCGCTGAGCTGTGAGAGACCTGAAGGGGGTCTCCACCCTGAACCCTCCCGCTGGGTGCGGGGGAACTGCGTTTAGGTGGGGTCCCTTGCCTGAGCTGTGGTGTATAGGTGCTGTGCTTGGCTTTGGACCTTACAGAGCCTCACCCTGATCTTGCCTTCAGACCTGCCTTTTATCTCGGTGGGCTTTCAGGTAATTGCTGACTGGTGGCTGGCTCTGTTACTATCACCAAGATTAATTTTTGGGTTTTTTTTTGCTTGAGTGCTGTGGGATGGAGCCCATTGTCGGGAAGGCCCTTGCCCCTTCCTGCCTTCACCTTCTGCTCCGGCTCACCTCTCCCTGGTGCCTGGAGTCTCTGCCCTGTTTTTTCTTTCTCCCCTTGCCGCAGCCTTGACTTCACTCTGTGCTCCCAGCACTGTGCAGTTTTCCTTGGGCACTGCTCGGGGCAGAACTCTCTTTCATGATTCCAGATGCAATTTCAAGTGTTATTTTCACCCAGCAGCAGGATGTTGTCAATTGTTTTGGTTTTATTTAAATGTAACTGTCCCAGTGCATCCCAAAACAGACATATGGAGAAACTGGTCTGCAGTGGTTATCAGAATCATAGAATCGTTAAGGTTGGAAAAGACCCTTAAGATCATCAAGTCCAACCGTTAACCCAGCACTGCCAAGTCCACCACTAAACCACGTCCTCGAGCACCACATCTACACGGCTTTTAAATACCTCCAGGGATGGGGACTCAACCCCTTCCCTGGGCAGCCTGTGCCAGTGCCTGACAGCCCTTTCAGTGAAGAGTAACACCCTTCTCTCAGGCTTTGGTGTCCAAGAGGTCCTAAAGGCTGATCCTCTAGCTGGTGACAATTGCTATGAAGGAGCTCTTTCCTGAATCCATGAAACCCAGCAGTGTTTTTAATGGTGGGTGTCTATGGAACGAGGATCCAGATCCAGCCCTCCCTTGCCCCGGTCTGGGGACTGTAATCTGGAAGGCTCTTTTTTACCTTCTGTCTAGTCTCCTACATGAAGCATTTTTAGCTCCACTGTGGTTCAGTTTTAGTTCCCACAGGAGAACGGATAATGTGAACGGTCTCCTTCCAGCTCCCTTGCATTTAAGTTGCCTGTGGCTTGGGCTATCTCCTGCGACAGGACATGGGACTGTCACCTCTTAGGCTGAGAAGGGACCTGGCACTCCACCTCGCCTGAACGTGTGCTCCAGCATTATAGCTATTACGTGCACCACGATTGCCACTGCCTACTTAAAAAGCGTGATTTTTGTTAAAGGTAGGGTTTGGTGGGTGTTAGGCAAGGTGTGAAAATCCATGCCAGATCAAGCCTTCTCAAGTGCTCGTACAGTTCTTTCCCTGAGTCTCATTAGGCTCAAGCAAGAGCTCTGGTCTAGGTGGGAAGGCCAGGGCAGCTCACGGCACGTGCAGACCCTTAGGGGCCCAGGAAACCTGACTTAGTTGTAGATGTGCCTGCCCATTGCAGGGGGGATGGACTAGAGGGCCTTTAAAGGTCCCTTCCATCCCTAAGCATTCTACGATTCTATGAAACGTAAGCACTTCTCGGGCTGCAGTTTTGGACTTGGGCACCTAGACCTTTCTTGAGCCAGTTTGCCGAAGATCCCTTCCTAGGCCTATTTGCTACTATCCATGGTCAGACTATCCAGTAAAGGCATGAACTTTTCCTGTATGGTAGCAGCGTTTCAAAAGGCGCGGTTCTAAATGACCAATTTTCATCACTTAAGTCCTGCTGTAACATCCAGATGTCCTTACCTTTTCTGATGCATAACCTACAGGTGCATTCACATCACCTCCCTGATTAAAACCATGAACGTGTTTAACCGCAGTGGATGAGCTACAAACACAGCCGCACAAACAGCCAGGTATTTGCACGAGTGTTAGAGACCACCAGATGGCTATCTCTGCTAAACCATTTTGATACACGCTGAACTGAGTTTTCGCTGGCTGGGTTCCTGAGATTCAATTCTTCTTCTTGCTTCTGGCTAGTAGCTCCTTACAATTAGGAACATCCTTATCGTCCGTTTCCACAGGCACTTTAAGTGAAACAGGTTTATTTTTTGTTTTCCACAAAAGAAAGATGTTTTTTTCAATAATGTCCACTTTGAACTCACTGATGCCCTCCCCAACCTGCCAACTGTTTTACATGGCACGATGCATTGTCCATGCAGAACCGTTTACAAGTCCCGTCTCTGTCCTACTTCCAAAAAAGAAAAAAAAAAAACAAACCAAACAAATCTTTTAAACATAAATTCTAGGAGCTTTTAAGGGTTACAGTTTTCTAATAGAGATCTTCAGCCAGACCTGGGTTGCTAAAGCCAAGCCTCGAGTAAGTTTAGAGAAAACGAAATCGCAAGGTATCAAGCACAAGGTGAGTACGGGCCCACCATCCTGCCTCAGTAACTTCACAGGGGATGTGCTGGAGGATTGATTTTATTCAGAAGCCCAGCTCACAAACTCCATACCAAGCTCACTTATGTCACTAAGTGCTTTGTATTAGAGGGCCGGACCCTTCATTCCAGCCTTAAACAGCACTAAATTCATACGCGGTGCAGTCTTTTCCTTCCAGGCTTTTACTTCCCAGATGCAACCGTGCGCTCACGTCAGAATAACCATGGAGAAGTCTTTGTTTTCAGCTCCTGTTCTACCACTGAAACAGCACTAGTTCTAAAAGGATGACTTAGATGCATCAGCACAGCTCATTTCAGCTCAGAGTTACCGTCTCCTTTTAGAGGTACAGAGTATTCAACCTGGATGACAACTATTCACCTTAACAACACCCTAAGGGCCAAATCACGCAAGGTGTTTCGGTAGCTGGAAATCATATGCAGTATCCCCAGTAAGTACAAGTAGGTTAGAGTACAACTGCAAAGGCATTCAGGAGAGTTATAAAGACAAAAACACACAGCAGAGATTTTGTGAATGATACTTCTTTTTTTTTTTTTTTTTTTTTTTTTCAGAAGCCCCGAGGACAGGAATTAAAAAAGTTCCAGTAGAAATGTCACACAGGCAGTTTAGCAACTAAGATCCTTGAAGAGCCGGTGAGCTCAGAGACCGCAAATTTCTAAGTTGCTGTAAGTAAAGTATCACACTAAATGTATCTAGAAAGTAGATGAATTTATTTTGAACTTAAAAGGATTTCTATTTAATGAAGGTATGCTGGATCTTTGGACATAGATGCCTTTCTAAAAATTATCCTCCAGAAGAGCTACAGATAAACCCAGGAAAAGGAGAAAGCTCCTAAAATCCTCTGACTTGTGTCTTACCGGGTCTAATAAGAGCGCTGAAGTGGCAAAGCTCAGGACCTGTTGTGTGTATTTATGCCGCGTTGCCCTTGTAGAGAATTCATTTGATTAAACGAGGCAATAACTAACACGGGAGGGGAAGCAGGGGTTTCTCAAAACCCGGGCGAGGGGAGGATGCACGCTGGCAAGGGGCCAGGCTAGCATCAAGGCAGCGCTATAGAGGATGTGCGTTTAACACATTCTCCTATGAGAAGTCAATGGTCTTTCTTGCTTCAAGTGAAAAAGAGGAAGAAAAAAAACGCATATCCAACTGGGTATATTCCCCACCTGACAAAGAAAGTTCTTGCAACAAAACCAGCAAAAAGAAAAGTAGAAGAGCTTAAAAAAGGCCGTCACTAACCTGGCCCGAAGTCCGTGCTCCTGTGTCTGAGTCAGCCAGCTCCAAGCCACTTGTTGGAAACCTTAATTCTGCACATTGTCTTATTGCACGAGAGACACGCTAGGAAAACACCTTTTTGCACACACGTGTGCTTTTAATAAAGAAAGGGGGAGAGCACCCAGATCACACGATGGGGTCAGGTTTACCTGGTGAATCGGACACTCAGGTCCAGGTAGGAGGTTTCAGTTGATAATTCTAGAACTGATGTGACTCTGAGTAGCATCACAACGGAGCATTACTTACTAAGTACACTTTTTTCCTCACAGATTTCTACCATTTCCCTTTCCAGTCTCAGTCTTTGGGCTTTATTTTCCTAAAGGCCCAAAATAGGAACCCCATGGGGTAAAGTGTACCTACTGTTTGCTGGAGATTTTCTAGTGCTGACATCTCACGTCCACAGCAAAGAAGGGTTAAGTGCCACTGCACAATATCAATTCTCCACTCTTCTTGCAGGGAGGAGAGAAAACATGTCTTATAAATGAACACCTTCAGTCTGTGCAGGCTCAAGAATCTCTGGAAGAGTGGCACAATGACCTTTATGGCTTTTCTGAATGTTAATCTCCAAGATCAAACAGTTTCATTTCGACTGTTCTGGGATCCCAGCATCCAGTGATCTAGATTACAGTCAAATCTGCAGGTGTTTTTGTGTGTGTGTGTGTGTGTGTTTTTATCCTTAATGAGAAATAAAATCAGTTTAGCAGTTGATTCAACTGACCTGGTGATGAACTTGGTTTGCCCTTGTCTATATTTTCACCTGAAGCCTTCACTGCCATGCTAGCTAGACTGACAGTAGAAGTGGCTTTGCTTTCCAGTGCAGTGGATAAATATTTAAATTCTAGCTTTCAGTTGGCTATTTATTATTTTATTTCTGGTAGTTTAGAAGTACATCTTCTAAATACCTGCATTGAAGGGGAAAATGTCTTCCAAACTGCAGAGCTCTTGCTAGATAAACTATCAAGATTCAGCACTAATTGCTTTCTAAGCAGTACTTGTGCAAGTCAAAAGGTATTTGGCAGAACTGTAAATTAGCTTTTGTCTGAGGTGGTCAGGAGCTACATTGAGGAGTTTAAATTTTCTCTTTTTAATTCTTATAGTCTCTTGATGCATGAGGAAACACCTCCAACAGGTGAGTGACTAAGCCAGTGCTGCACAGAATCCATTCTAATTTGTATTTTATTGAAGACTTCTGCAGTTCACTTTGAAATTGATTCTCAAACGCTCTCTCCTCCTTGATACTCTGGATTTCCTTCACCCATAAAGCTGTACGAAACCTGGCGAGAGCACAGCTGGCCAATGCCTGGTTCACTCTGCTTAAGACATGACTATAGCCAGCAAAGCAGGTTTGGGAGATCTGGTTAAGTACCCAGCCAGTAACAGCAAACCACGTTGGATCCAGCTGCTTGATCTCAGTATGTCTGTTCACATTCTGGAGCGAGAAGAGTCCAGATGCTTGTGTTTATACCTGGATCCTTAGATGCACTCTCAGGCTTGAGACTGATGTGATTTTAGGTGATCCAAGCCAGGCAGTTCACTAGTACAGTATGCCACTTGAATGATTTTTAAAACCTCATACTTTCACTGTGTACTGGAGCTTTTTGGTATCAGTTAAACTGCAGCACACTCTGAGTATCTCTACAAACTTTCACAACGTGCTTTCCACGTGTAGTTCTGAAAGATACTGGGATACCACCCTGGGAAGACAAGAAGCAGACCAGAACGACCTTTGCCAGTTCAGCTTCTCCACCACTACAGCTACCAAATTTGAATTAGTTCCTGGATTTCAGTTTGCTGAAATCAAACTCTGCTCCATTCGTTATCTGAAGGCATCAGTTGATTTGGATTTTTTTTTTTTTTAGAGTGTACACAAGAGGTCTTTAGAGGTACTGCAGCAGCCACAGTGCTGCTCGAGAACTTTCTAGAACAGCAGGCTGAGCAAATACTGTGTGTTGCCATTTCTGCTAGAAATCTAATTGTTTCTAAAGGCATCTTTTTTCTGAAGGCATGAAAGTGGAGGCAAATTACAACACATGTTGGCAAAGGAGGTAAAAATCACACGAGTCCCTTAGGAAGGAAAAAAAAAAACCCAAACCTGAACATTTTACCCAGAGTATGTACAAGTCATAAAGCATGCTCTATTTAATTTACGTTTCAAATAATTATCAACTTGTTAAATGTATTCCATTCTATACCACCACATCTTTGCCAAAATTAACGTTCATTATCAAATAAGTTAAAGTTGAAAATAATTTAAAAAATTACCCCAGTAAAAATGCACGTAGCACAATATTTTAGTGTAAATATAAAGATTTGCGATAAAGGTTTTGTGCAGTTGCACTCTTGTAATAAAATGAAGGGCAAAGAAGATTAACAATTTAATTCAGTGCATAGTTAAACTGGTTGGCAAACTTCTCATGCTTTCTTTGGTCCACTCGGTTCATTGCTTTCACCACCCGTTTCATAGCACCTCTGAAAGAGAAACAAAAAAATAATAAAAACCGTTATGTTGATTCTGCACAATCTCAGCGAATGTTTATGAATGTTGGGGGAAAAAATGAACTATGATTAATCACTACCAGGCTTCTGAACACTGCACTGATGAGGCTGAACAAATTTGTCTTGTTAACTAAATTAGCTGCGGCAATACAAATAGTTTAATTCAGCAATGATTTTATTAACAGGAGTAAACAAATTAAAGTCTTTCAGTTTAACGGCTGTGCATTCCACCCTCCTAGCATTATTTCTGATAGTCACACATACCAAGTTTGATTTTCAAAAGCACCTAACTGCTCTCGGGGAAAAAATAACTAGAAGTATCTATAACAGGATCTAAAAAAACTAACCCTTAGAAACCCCTATGAAATCCAACCTGCAGAATCTAGAACGTTTTTGTGAGGGAACGGCTTGCTCTTCAATTCATGCGACTATAACTCATTTAGCAACTTCCCTTTCACAGGTTACTAAAACCCCGTTTCATCAGCTGTGGGCAGAGTAAGACTCTCTTGCTCACACCAGTAGCATCCCCATTCCTGAGCAGCAACTATTTAATCCACAAGCACAACACTAGTTTAGGAACACACCAGAGATTGTTGCGTATCTCTGTGCAGAGAGCTAAATTACTGCTGCAGAACCGCTAAGTGCTTAGAGTTTAGCATAGGCAGGACAGTATGTCCAATATCTTATTCTTATATAAAGTGGAATGGCATCTCTGCTACCTCATGATGTTCAAGCATTCAAGCCCTCTGCAGCGCCTGCTGTGCTTGAAGGCGGCTCTGGAGTGTTCTTCAGATTCAAAAAGGAAATAAAGGAATGAACTATGGAGCTCTTAAGCTTTCTGGTTCTCCTAAATCTGATGAGGGTTGCCCCCATGTTGCTGCTCTTTATTTGCTGCCACTGTTCCCTCCCAGTAAAGATGGTGCCCAGAGATTTCTCCTCTTTTGGGAGCGACTGCTGTGCTTTTAAACTGGCTGAGTGAAGACACCTGCATTTTTCTTCCCTCCACAAACTTTTGAGTGAAGATCACGCAGAGGAGATTTTGAGGGTGAGGAAAATGCTGCCTAGACAGTATGAATAGGAGTAGGAGATTCCCATAAAAGGCATAAAGAGAGCAGGCCTGTATATCCTTTAACTGGTAAGGCAGAGGACTGGGTTCACGATTCCAGAGGGGTAAGAAAGCAGAAGAAAGGCAATAGCAGAAGTCAAGAGAATGCTCTGTTGCGTACATCTGCCCCCTCAGGAACTTATGGTAACTGTTGTGCACAGCTGAGTGCATCTTGCCTTGCATCTGGTTCTTCACTGGATTCTAGAGTTCCCATGTTTATTGGTTACTTTGGGTGCCTCTAGCACAAAAGCTCAGAAAGCTGAGGCTGATATTTGCAGGTGTGTACAGATGTCACCCTGCCTCTGTTTATGAAGAAGGAAGTTATCTCCTAACGCCTCTCTGTAGGGACCTGGATGCCCTGCCACCATGGGAGGTATACCAGCTCAGGCCTTGGTTGGAGGGACCATGTCCCGTTTAAGAATACAGCATTGATTGATGTCTCCTTTGATTTCTACATCAGAAATGCAGCCGGCAAGTTCCATCACACAAAGTGGATGGTTTCAAGTCTAGTGCTGTTAGACTCTACGTTGTCACCGTCTGCCTTCATCGCTTCTGAGGATGCTGCAGGCTGCGCAGTAAAACGAAGACAAGACGTCCACCTGGCAGTGTGCACCAGCCTTTTTCAGGATCAGGCCCTATCCACTGTTCCAGCTCTGCTCCTGTGGTTATCTCTGAGAGGCAAGCTGACTTCTGTTATAGCTAACTGCTCTCTGTAACAGCTTCATTTCAAAAGCCATTTTGAAACATCTGAAAACAGAGGATACTTCTTAAATAACGCTTCTAAATGGTGGGATTAAAGATTTTCTCAGCAGCAACTGTAATGAAAACCAACATTCTGAAAAAACACCTTGAAAGAGGTATACTTTTAACAAAATTCTGCCAATAAAGTTACCAGAGTAAGGAAAATGTGGTCATGGCTTTGCACTTCAAATATTGCCTAATTGGTAGGAGAAAAGTGAGCCTTTAGCAGCGCAGGGTGGCCTTGACACTTTCATGTCATGTAGGTTTTACATTAGCACCACTGGATTGTGCGATACTGTAAATGAAATGAGATCCCACTTTGATGATCTGTGTGCAATTTCACTTAACTTTATTGGCAGACTAGAGCCTGGGTTTATCACCTATACATTTCAAGTAATTTGGGGTTGTTATAAGGAGCCAAGGTTATCATCTTGTTTAGTGCTGCAAAGCATGAAACCTATTAAAACATGACAGGTTTGATTCCCTATGCCTGGCACTAACACACACTCAAAATCATTAGCACAAACCATAGTAAACCAAAACCAGCTTTTTGAATTTATTTTGTTAAAGCTGATATGAAATTCTGATCATTAGAACTTTATGTCTCTGACTTTTAACTAAGATCAGGTAACATGAGAATTTCACAGAAAACGTGCTATTTCTGTAACTAAAAGCAATGTGGATTTGGCTTTGTTATTATAACCATTACATCAGAAAAGGGAAAAGAGAGTTTAAACAAATATTGTGCCTTGGATGCTGTTCAACTCAGCCAGTATGTTTAGGGAATAACCCAGCACTGATGATTTTATAATAATAATAATAATTTTGCTTTTTTTGATTTGACAACTTTAGACTTTTCACTTTCCCTTGACTACCTCATTTTTGACATGTGAAGCTCTTTAAATAGCTGCAGCTGCTTCCCATTTGATAAAGACCAGAGCATGCTTAGGCAAATTTATGTTGCAGCCACATCTAACCAAGATTAGTATCAGAAACGGCGTAACAGAGTGGACGTATGAAGCTACTATACGTTCTCAAACCCGTTCAGCTTGGTGGGTTGGTAGGCTGCCACTTCCATCTGAGCTAGCATGCCTGCTTTAAAGTTAACTCACATGTCTACATAAGTCACAGACACACCTTTGTTTGAAATGTCTGAATGCCAATGCCATCCAAAGTTTCCTCTCCAGCTAAATGTAGGCTAAGAGCTACTGCTTGCACATGTGCTGGGAGGAAAGGGAGACGTATAGAAACAGCACCATCGCGGGAAGAATACTGTGTCCACGTGTCTGGTACAGGGAATAATCATCTCCAAACTCTTACACTGAAAAGAGACCCGCGGCAGGTTCCAGTCCTTGATATTTACAAAAGGCAGCAGGGGTTAAGTGAAGAAGGACCACAACACAAGGATCCAAATATTTTTCTGAACCAGTTGAATGCATTCTCAGTATAAAAGGAGAAAAATGCAATGGCAGTGCGTCACTGAAAAATACACAGGAAAGGATCACCATGGTACGTACTGGACTGGAAGGCACTGCATCAGGCCCAGCTCGCAATTTAGTATCCCCAAGAGTGCGGGAAGATACACAGGAAGCCCAGGCAGCAGCCAAAGGCTTGGGAAGGTCTCTGAGCATACACCAGAGGCTTGAGGGCAACTGCCAAGACACTGCTACATGCCAAAAGCTAAGGGTTTTTTTGACAGATCCTTTTATTAATTGAAGTTCTGCTCAGGGCAGCCCATCTTAGGCTTTCAAAAGGAAAAACTTTGTTTTCACTCCATCTACACTACTACAGTGTGCCTGATGCTGTAAGCTGTGTCACTCTGAACACATCATCTTCTTTCCAGGTCCAGCACTATTTGCACACATAAAGTACCATCCATCTGATTAATAAATGATCATCCAGAGAAGCCACTACAGCAATTAAAGGAGTAAAAAAAAAAAAATTGAAAAGGATAAAAAAAAAAATTTCATAGGGATATTTTGTAAATTAGCTGAAAATAATTCTCAAAGGAATAACCTGGGTCATCAGTACCTGCTACTCTTTACCCTCCAGAGATATGGAAGGCACTTCTGCTCTGCAGTTAGTGAAGAAAGTTGTTTAGTAAGTGCACGTTAATGTAGAAACAGAAAGCACTGTTGAAACAGAGGGAAACAGCAATTTAACAGGCTTTAGAGAAGGTAAGCATCTTACTTATTGAAGACTTTCTTCTCAAGCCGGGAACGAGAAGTATTAGCCTGCTGCTTCAGGTCTGTCAGATTTGGATATTTTTTCTTCTTCCCTTTCTTTTTCCCTCCTTTTCCATTATTTTTAGAGGAACCAAGATCCATTCCGGTAGCTGCTTCAACTTCTCTCATGAATTCTGGATCTCGCCACTCTGTTTAAAAGAAAAAGCATGCGCTTTGAAACTCTGAACCCGGGTAGAATTTGCAGTCCCCTAAGGTACAGGTTCTTGTCACCGCCGGGCGAGGGCAGAGTCACTGCGCTGTAAGTTGCATACACAAAGGGAGGGGAGGATAAAGCAGTTAGCCAAAATGACAGATCTTGATGAAAAAGCCCTGCCAGTCTGGGATTAGTATCTATTATTAGCTGCTGTAGATAAAACTGTTCTCTAGGAAGACTTAAGTCAAGTTTTCACAGTAGCACAGTAGCAGAATTCCAAGGAAACTATTCCACGTAGGAGAGGTGACAAACGCAGTGGTTATTATTTAGAAATTGAACGAAATGCCAACAGTGTAGCTGAGGAACTTCTCTCCAGAAATAAATTCTGAATGAGCTTAAAAATAGACGTAAAAAAGTGGAATACGTCAACTTTTGAGCAGAGTGGGGGTGACAACATTGTAACTTCGCTGCATCAAAGCAGCTTATTTGGTTCAAAACGTGAACCGGTATCCGACACCTAAATAGCATTCTTGAATGGGACAACATGACTCTGTTGCCATGAGCCCAATTTTGCATCTGAAAAAGAGACTACTTTTTAAGTATCTCACACTTCCTCAGTTTCATTACCTAAATCAAGTTTCTCTTCTTGACAATCACACAAGAATTAATTTATCTCTTTAAAAACTTGCTTTACGGTTTTATCAAAACCTTAATGCTTCAGAATCCAACCATACACTGTAAATGGATTCTGATCACAGGTGCCACCATGGGAAAAAGCAGGAACAATTTTGACTGCAAACTCCTTGGGGAAGCAGTGGTCGTTCACCTTCAGCGCAGAGTCTTGCATATCAGAGCAAGATCACACAGTACGAAGCAGAAAGTAAAAATGTGGCTAGAGGATGGATATCTTCAAGTGGAAATTTAGAAAAATGGCATTGCATTATAAAGATTTTGAGCATACGCGTTGGAAAAAAACGTAGCAAGTACCACTTCAAGGGTAACATGGCCCAAACTCAGCATAAATGTCAGAATTCTCTAATTTAACAACCAGTAGTTGCCACTCATTTGTCATACGGTTTCCCATATGTCAGTCAGCCTTTCTTGCCTGCAGAAATTTTAACACCATATCTCTACTACCCTTATTTAACATTGATGTAGATACAGAAAAATAAACAGTCCTAAACGACTATACAATTTCACTTATATACCAAGATGGTCACTGAGTGTGACAAATAGTGGCAATAACATTTCAGAAAGGTCAGAGGCAATGTCCCCACTTAAGAACATGGTGTTTAGGAATACCAGAGCAATTTTCCAAGGAAAGGTTAGATCTAACCTACTATGATACGTGAAAAGCAAGGACTGATTAAAATCCAACACACCAAAAAGCATGAGGAAAATGAAGCCGTGCAAGAACTGAGCAGGAGAAGTATAGAGGGAGAAAATAGAACACATACACTTGATAGATCATAAGACCTCACAGACTTTATTTTTTTTTTTAAGTGAAGGAATACAGAACAGCACAATTCAGATACAGGAACGATTAATCCAAGATTAAGGAAAACTGTCTAAACAGTTTATCTCCCAGTAATAAGAAGGCGTCACAGTTTAGGAACCCAGTGAATAGAGCAATTGTTTAAACACAACGAAAAAATGCCGGCATCCAGTAGAGATGAAATGAGCATTTGAGTAAAATGAAGGAGCAATTTAAAAGCCTTTGAGAAAAATCAATAGAATGCCAGGGAAGAGCAGCCTTTTTGAGCATTGATGGGCCCCTAAAGCTCTTCATACATTGTTACTGAGTTTAGCAGCAGGGAAAAGAAAATTACACAGTTTGCAAGGGTAGGCGGGAATCAATACTGTAGTTAGTAAAGAGATGCTATTTCACATCTGACTGGCCAGCGGCCTGCCTTCACCAGCCTGTCCTGATACCTGTTTGTTAACAAGTCACTAAGGGCTGAAAAACCAGATACTCTTCAGGGCTGACACAAAAAATAGGCACTTAATTTGCTCCTGTGTGCGAACTATTGGAAAAGGATGAACACTGCAGATTAGCAGGTCAGCGTAATCCCACCTGATTCATTGTTTCAGGACCAAAGAGCCCAAAGCACCGTTTTGTGGACATTAGCTAGAGGTTAACATTTTATACTAAGTTAAAAAATGCTCCATAACGACGACGACAGTGTTGTCAAAACATAGTCATTATCACATGAACTGTACTACTTTTACATAATTGTTTTCCCCTTCGACCGCACGAGGATGAAAATAAACCTACCGTCCAATATGAAAAAGAAGTAGGAAGAATTTTGGTGCAATTGAACCACGCAACTGATGCCCAGATTTTAATGTTTGGCCCTTTTCAAACTGTCATCATTAGCAAATGATGCTGTCAATCCTGAGACCAAAGCACTTACTGCACAGGGTGGGTCCCTATTTGTATATTTTCCATAGCAGCACTGCTCAGACTTGCTTCAAGTCCTTTGCAAAAAAACCCCAAACCCCAACAGAAACCAACCAAACACCCCCCCAAACCACAAGCCCCAAATAAACAAACTAAAGACCATTTTAAAAGGTTTATGAAAATATTATAAAACTAATATAAAAACCATAGAATCATAGAAAAAAAAGAAAGCAACAAAAAGCAGTGGATAAAAGTACTTAGTGACATCTGGTATACATATGGCTTTAGAAACCTGTAAGGTTTTGTCCAATAAATTAAGTGCCATCGCTTGCTCAGCATCTCCCCAGCCAGACGGGATGGACCTTTGTATGACAACTCAGCCTAACAACGGCACTCAATAATGCAACGCCGCAATGTCAACACTGGTTTGGGACTAACATCCACATCCTTGTGGGCCAGAGGTGAGAAGCCTCTAACAACACCGTGCTGACACTGTAATAAAAATAAATACTATAGCTAGCCTCCAGCAATGGCAATTTCACAGAAAAAAAAAAAAAAAATCAATATTTTTCAGTGAAAGTGATTTTTATACCAGAGTATTAGTTTCTAGTTTGAAACTAGTCTCTCAAGAACACCTACTAGTTTAATTTGCTAGTTTTAGTTTGCCTTAACTAAGCTGGGAACTTTCCTTTTTGGCACAACATCTGCACCCCTGGCCTGGTTTCGCTGTGACAGCCCGGCTGTGCCCACGCCGTTGGCTGGATGCCAGTTCAGAGGACTTCGCTCCACCTGGACAAGGATGGAAACTGCCTGCAAACGTAGCACTTTGACACAGGCAGACACCAGAAGGTGTTCAGTAACTGCTGCATTCGCGTGGTGCTGGTAATTGCCAAGCACAGGCATTCAGAGATGGCCAAATATGTATTAAAGGGAAGTGGGCGGGTCAGTTGTATGTTTAAATGCATTGGACACAGACCTTTTTGGATAACAGGTCAACAACTGTTCTTTATGCTCTCAAGGGGTTTTGTGGAAGGTTCAGTAGCCTCGTTAATAACATATATGACTGTGAAACTGGTGAAATACTGAGTCAGAGCTTAAGAGGGAACTAACTCCTTAAAGAGAATATACTACAAGATATCAAAATGATAAAGCCTATGGGTAAGTTTAATTAGAATGCAGGCTACTCACCTAGAATAAATAACTTAAAACAGAGAAAACTAACACCTGCTGGAGGAAGGCAGATTAAATAAAAGCTCTGAAAACAAATCTGTCCCCTCCAATTACACACTATGTCTTTGCTGGATAGATCCCTCTCTCCCATCTTGCTTTGCAGTCCATCAGCTTCCAAGAGGTTCCTGGTTGCCGTCCCCCCGGCGCTCTATGAAAATCTACCTTCTCTCCGTTACTGATGAGGCTTAGTTGTACTCTTGCAAAAAAGTCTCTTATTCCCCTTGGAAGTCTTCCTGCCTGTGTATTCATTGCTTGCTGTCTTTCTCATTGCCTGCATTCTTTACCTAGCAGTCCAGAGCTTTATCCCGGCTAAAAATGCCCAAATAATCTTGGGGAAGGATGAGCCTTCCCTCCAGAGTATTCCACACCTAAAAGCAGCAGCCAGGATGCAAAGAAAAGGCCATTAGTTTTGTTGTCCATCCCCATTGTTTAAAACCAAAATCCAGAGTATTGCACAGTAAACTGTAAACAATTAAACAGCACGGGTCTGCTTGCTCCCTTCCTCAAGCCCCTCACAAACATCATGCCTATTAGAACATCCAGACTCGTTATAATGCCAATAAAGGAAAGCGCAAGGTGAGGGCTTCCCTAGTTCAGAGTATTTTCTAGCAATGCTGCACAGATGCACAGCACAAGGCCAAGAATTCTCCTTCTAAAACACAAGTAGTAAATGAGTAGATATAGGAAACAGAGAATATGATAGATACAGGAAAAACAAGTTCCCTCATTGTGACAAAAAAACCCACTCTGCCAATATTTGTGGTAAAACAGTGATCCTAGTAATATTATCATTACGTTACATAAACCACAACTGTTAGGGACCAGCAAGATTAGACGACTTCTTTTCAGAAGCATTGGAACAGTTACTGTCGAGCATTTCCCAGGAAATATGTTTAATTGTCCTTAATAAACATGTTGCTTAAGATAAAGGCTATAATTCGCCTGTCTGAGAAGTGTTAGGAACATTATGATAACTATTAGAAATGAAGAACAAACACAACGTTAACCTTATTCTGTGTACACACGCATCCATATTTACTACATAAGCAAGAATCACTGCAAATGATCTGCAAATTAAAATGAACAGGAATTTCAAGGAGAGAATGGGGTTAGGAGCAAAACAGAAATATGATCCAGTTCTGTGGATCTCAACCTGTGCCCTTAGCAACAAAAGGATCAGCTCTCTTCCTCCATATAGCCTGTCTCATTTGTTGTCCAACTGTACACTGAGATTGTTGTCCAACTTGTATCTACACTGTATCTATATATAGATATAATATACACTATGTATATATACACAAAGTAGATACAATATGTTGTAGATACAATATATACAATATCTAGATACAATGTACGTACAATATAAACAATTATTGTCTTGATTGTAAATATATATTGTAGATATTGTAAACATTGTATACAATATATATACAAACACATATAAAAGATATTACACTTACATTTAAAGCTTATCTCCCACCTCTGCCTAATATTTTTTTTTTTTTTTAAGATGCTATGCAGGCACAAACCTGGCTGAGCCGCTTGCTTTTCAAACCGCATCTTTTCTTCTCTGGCTCTGTCCTCTGCATTAACAGGAACCCCAGATTCATCCCGAGGAATTATCTTTCCATGGAAAGGGCACTTCAGAAAGAAAAGGAAAAAAAAAAAAAATCTCAAAACTTCTGAATGAAAAGAAAATGCTTACGTGTTATTCAACAGAGCTTAAAGCCAGACATTGGAATCAAGCGACAAAACTTCACACTTGATCCCCAGTCCCCCTTAGAAAGCATCAGGATCCCATAACCATGTGTTTAACATATTCCGAATCTCATAGAAATAAGCTCTTTGTGATACGAATACCCAGTTTGAAGAGGCCAGGTAGCACGTCCTGTCAAGTCTGGAACCAGGGCACCAATGCTGCGTTGTATTTTGTTGTTCACGCTATATCCCTGTCCTGTCACCATCCCATCTGAAGTATTTTAGTGCATTCAGATCCTTCAATCTCGGGTAATACGGGAAGAACAGGGATATCAGAACAAAGTATTTAAGCAAAGTATTTCTGCTCAATAGGGCTCATAATTTGAGGCTGTGCAGGATTTAGCTTTCATAAAGCCTAATTTGTAAAATAAAGTATATCTTTGCCCCTCAAACACCCACATTTCTAAAAACAGTTAATATCAAATATGCTTCTAAATGAGGAAAACTTTTTGGCAAACAGCTAGCTGTCTCTGCTTCACTGTCAGGTACTCAAACATAAATATAATACAAATATTTATGATGAATGCCAAAAATATTTGAGAGTTCTTTAAATGTTTACAGCTTCTTTACAGTGTCGTGGCTTAACCCCAGCCAGCAACTATGAACCACACAGCCGCTCACTCACTCCCCCCCAGTGGGGTGGGGGAGAGAATTGGAAGGGTGAAAGTCAGACAACTCCTGGGTTGAGATAAGAACAGTTTAATAATTGAAGTAAAATAAAATAGAATGATAGTAGTAGTGGTAGCAATAATAATAATAATAATATAATACAATAATAATGTACAAAGCAAGTGATATACGACACAATTGCTCACCACCCCCTGACTGATGCCCAGCCTGTTCCCGAGCAGCAATCCCTTCCCCTCCAGCCAACTCGCCCCAGTTATATACTGAGCATGACGTCATATGGTGTGGAATAGCCCTGTGGCCAATCTGGGTCAGGCCCCCTGGCTGTGCCCCCTCCCAGCTTCTTGTACGCCATGCAGAGCATGGGAAGCTGAAAAGTCCTTGACTGGTGTAAGCACTACTTAGCAACAACTAAAACATCAGTGTGTTATCAACATTATTCTCATACTAAATCCAAAACACAGCACTATACCAGCTACTAAGAAGAAAATTAACTCTATCTCAGCTGAAACCAGGACATACAGAAAGGATGTCTCTCATATCAAGCACATATCAACAGCAAACTTCTCCAGATACAATTTTCTTTCACGGCCTTGAGCTATATTTACAATGTGAAATAAACTTTTATGGACATGTTTTAACAAGATCTTCTCCACATAGCACATATCCTGGAAGTTATGTTATTTGGTGCCCACCTTAATCCGATCTTGTCTTTCACACAGACTTCCATCAGGCATTGGTGCTCGACATTTATGTTTCACTGGTTCAAACTTGCCAGCAAATGTTATATATCTAGTTTTTAACATTTCAGTTATCTCTTTATTTTCCACCTCTTCCTCTACTTCACTGGGTGCCCAAAACCGATGCTCAGAAGCGAATCTGGGAAAACAACAAATGAAAATTATTCACAGACAAAGTTCTAAGAAAGCACATAAAGATGCCAGTATCATCCTGTGGTAAACTTACATGTAAAAGGAAGGGAAGGTTCAGTAGTGAATTAGAAAAACCTAGGAATCTACCATTCTTTCTTATGACTCCTATATTATGAAGATGTTTTTAAAATCTCACCAAAGCCTGTCTACTGATTTCTTGTTTAACCTGCTAACCTATTCCAAGTCTTAGCTGTAGTTCGTGATCTGACATTCAGAGTCAGTCATCTGATATCTAGCTTCAGCGAATAACTTGGTAATTCTGTAGTTAACATTCTTCATAACAAAATACTTCTGTGATTAAACACAGAAGATAGACCAGGGAGGAAACAGTTTGATCTTAACTTGTCTCATCTTATTCCTGGCAGCTGTACGCCTGTAGCAGCAGAGAATCAGAAGCTGAAATCAGAATATGTTGTAGATATACTTGGACCAAGGAAGAGAGCAAACGATCAGCTGAGGCTTAGAGAGATTCTTTTTTCCAGGTTCTCCTATACACTGTTCATAAGTCTGAGAAACTTATGGGGTGTTCCTCTAGGAAATTAAGCTAATCCATTGAAAATCCATTTCAAAATTAGAGATCTTACCTATATTTACAGACACATATAGGCAAATACTCTTCATTAATCTGGTGTAAAGAAGATTAGTACCATGCCAGTGGATGTGGGGAGTGGGAGAGAAGGGGAGCGAGGACCCTCGAGTGATGCAGTATTTTCGAATTTTCTCAACGGTATTCATATAATTTCATTTTAGCCACCCTAGGATGCCAACAGTCTATAACGAGAAAGAGGCAACCCCAGAGAGTAATTACTTGGTTCATTTTAGATGCTAACCTTAGGATGCAATGACTGTCCCTCTGATGGTAAATGTTTCTTTCTCCTAATCATGAAAAGGAATTAGGGTGACCAGCTTAAGCTTACATATCTAACTTTAAGACATCTGAAGTTAAACAACAACAATCCCATCCCAAATTTAAAGAAATATTAAAGAGAAAAAAAACAGCTAAACTAAGCAAAAAAAATTCCACAGCCTGCATGCCTGCTGCTTATTACAAGCAAAATGGAGATATCTAGGTGACAGATGTCTTGATAAAGACTTACAATTCATAAAGGACACTTTACAATCCCTTTCTTCCACATAGCTCTTCTACCCAATCAGTCCCAGGCTGGTTTGAGAGGATTTTCTCTATCCACATCCAATTCCTCTCACTCATTAATATCCTTGGATGCCATTCCTGCTCCTGAGACTTTGCCTTCTGTAGACTGCAGAGCCATATATACATGAACACTGGCTTTGCTAATCACGATCTCAATTCAGCAAAGCACATAAGCCAATACTTAAAGAATTACTTTAGTGGGCCTGAAGAGTTTTGAAGAATTTTACCTAAGCAAGTTTTCAGCAGATGACAAGGAAAAAAAAAAAGCGGAGGAAATTATCTGACCTTAGCAACCTATAACATATATAGCTGCTGGTTTTACTGCAATACTTGACCATTTAAAACTACGTAAAGAGATTAGAACTACGTCAAAAAAGGGATTAAGCAATTTCGAAGCCATTCTATGATTTGCCAAATCATCAGAAAAATGTTCAACAAGTAAAATCCTTGTTAAAGAGATTTATGCTACCCAATAACTTCTTCATCGAATATACCTCGCTAGTGCCAGAAAAATTCTAACCTGCCATAAAGTACAAAAACCTTTCTTCTGGTAAATTAGGGGATAAAGGCAAAAGAGTTACAGTGGGGGCTAGTTCAACATTAAACATAGTAGTATGTTTCCACAATTTTTGGTTAAAAAAAGTCTCCAATCACACAATTCTGCAAACTATAGCCTCAACAAAAAATCTCTAAGAATCTTTATAATATACCAATATGACTTTAGTCAAACGAATAGTACAGTATGTCAGCTTCAGAAATTATGTGGCAAGATTGTCCAATAAACAGTAAATGAAAGAATGAAACAATTTTTTTATTTGCTTAGTTTTAATACAATCCTGAAAACAAGACTGACTGCTAGCTCTGTGTTACTAACCTTACAGACACAAGGAGAAAGTATTCCTAAAAAGACACCACACGGGATTTCTATGTGCAAAGCAGCCCTGCAGAATCTTTTAGTAAAATTCTCATGTCCTTTGGTGGTCTGAGCTCCCCTCCCCCTCTAAATTATCAAATTACAGTTACACGAGAATGAAGAAGCATTGAACAGTTGTGCATGCCAACCTTTCCAATTAGGAAAAAGTTCTATTTAATATTTTTACTTCCCCGCCAAAAAATCTGCATCAAACAAATCTCAAAGAAATTAAAATTATGTTTTACTCCATATATCATTGATCAGTATTTGGGAACTAGACTTAAAATAGCCTGAGTCCTGCACAGATATTAATAAATATTGTTTGCTACAAGCATATAAATTATTTTCACCCAGCATGACTTACAAGCAGGTGAGAAAAGAACAAACCAGTCCTAAATCCCAAAGTTTTCTGATTTCCTGCTGTTGTGATTTAAGCAATGCTTTAAAAAGGCAGAACATGAGATCTTTGGAAGAATGACGCATGTGACAAGTAAAACCTTTTTATAAGAGGGATGGAAGGGGGGACAGATAATCAACTAGAAGATCAACACCTCACTCACACTCACAGAAAGAGTGTTACTGATCCAGACAAATCACAGAGGCTCTAATGGAAATTACAGAGCTATGCATTAGGAAGAATAAAAGACAGGTAATGGTTAACTGAAATCTAAAAGAAACTCCAGCTCCTGGAGAAATGTTGCACTCTTTCAACAAATCTATATCAACTTCATTCCTAAGATGGTGGGAAGCTTATCAAAGGCTTGAGTAAATATAAATTCTAAAACCAGCATGATGCATACAGAGATCCTGGAGCAAGCGCTAAATGACCTAATTCAAATATCGTAGTCACAGTCATAAAAAGTGCTGCACCAGCTAATTTACTCTGATCCTAAGATTACGCTAATTTAACCCAAGGAGGAGGGTAGATGAGTTTGGAAGGCCCATGCTATCCAAAATAGTTGGTTAAGTTGGCATAGCAGTCTCTACACAATACAGCACTGTGCAATATACACCACCCCCCAAAAAAACCCTACTACCACAGCTTTATAAACTCATTTTAAGAATTCTTTAACTAGCTTAAAGAGTTGCGTAAGTGAAGGTAGAAGTGGGGAAAATGGTTCAGCCCAAACCTTTTGTAAAGCCCACAGTAACTGCCACCTTCTAGAGAAGGTGACGCTTCACCATTTACCAGCTAAACAAAACTTCTTTAGAAAATCATCTTCCTGGTAGCTGCATTCTCACTATCAAAATCTTAATTTATTGTAAATGCTGTAATTAAGTAAGTATAGTGTTAAAGAGGTGAAGAGGAAAGACTTTTCCACCTCAGGTTTTAAAAATTCAAATTGCATACACATTCCATATGTGTTGTCTGTTTTTTGGGTTTGCTTTTTTTTCCTAGGCATCTTATATAGACAGTATGCGTCCATATAGAAAAGTTAAAGGAGTTGGCCAATGACTACCTTAATTTTTCAATAAATATATTTTATATCCAGGGTCAGTGGTATTGTGTGTGCAGAGTTACTTAAATTATCTTTAGTTAGATTGGCAGATCTGTAGTTATAGACTATAAGGTTCAGAAGCGTGCCCTCTATTTTATTGGAAAGCATAAAAATAAAACAGTACAGCACAAGGCAGACAGGCAGTGAAATATGCCTCTGATTTCACTTATGACTTGAATAACTCATTTGCAATGTAAAATAAAGACTTACTACCTTTTTGGCATTATCACAGACAAATGCTTCTTAAAGCCCTGCTGAAAATCTTAACCATTTTATAGGCTTTGAAGAGCTTACACCACACCAGACAGAATCCAAAGCTCGAGGTGACTGTGTTAAAAGCACTATTATGTATCAAATTTCACTGGCTTTCAACAATTTAAAACATATTCAGCATTTTATGCAATCAGGTACAGGGGCGACACTTTCCTGTTGTTTTTTTTCTGCAAACACTGTCTTCACACTGTGATCATGGGTTAGGTTTTTTTGTTTGTTTTGATAAGAAAACAGACTAAGTTAAACTAATGCTGCTGAGAATATATGACTGATTTGCAACCCAGCCAGTCAATGGTTTTTGCCTTTTCCAAGCCAGGTATGGTACACACTGATACTAAAGTTCTGGTGAACCTAAATGAAATTTATATAGAGAGGGAGGACTTTGCATCCCAACTTTCATATACAAATACTAGTGCTAAAAAGGGGTTTTAAAAACTGACTGCTAGAAACAAGTTCTGATGTGTACCTACCATCTGCTCTCCCCAGCATTGCTAAAGCTTTCCCCAAGCCAGCAATGCTTCATGTCCAAGAAACACAGAACCTTCCCAGACAAGAATGGAAAGCGAGATATCCAAATTCAAATCCTGTAACTGCCACTTATTTCTTGTGTGACTGAACAAGCATATCTATTTCCTCAGTTACCACTCTGTAAAGTCAGGAAAAATACCCCCGACACCTTCCCCAGCCTTTCTCCTACCTTGTCTGCTATTTATTTAGACTGTAAAGTCCCCAGCAGAGGGACCATCTATCATGCACTTGCATAGCACTTTGCATAATGAGGTACCAATTTAAATTGGAGTAAGTGATGCCATGCTGCAAATAATACACAAACATGAAAGAGCAGGAAAAATGTGCTTTGAAGCATCAAAGGATATTTAATTAGTATCACATCTTCTCAAAACAAATAACATTTTAAGGTTGAATTTCTGACTTTGTTTATGGGTCCTACGGCACAAGGGAAAGAAGAAAAGTAATTATCAAATGAAATAGCAGTCACCCCACTGCATGACCTCCGAGTACAAGTAAATCTATATATTTGTTTAATTTGTCTTGAAAGAAAAAGAGCATTACTTGAGAATCTTCCCAGCACTTGGCTGATCCTGTCCCCAGTAGTGAAGATCTAATCCAAAAGGCATGAGGGGAGCTTTAGCTCTTTCTTCTAGTTTTCTTCTCTTATTGTCAGGCTCTTCCAAAGCTGCTGGCTCAGTAGTTGCAGAGTCACTGGAGAAAATTGATGAAAAGTAAACACAGAACAGCAACGATCACAACAACTTTTTCTCTTTTTTCATTAGATTTTCACACCAATGGTAGTATTATTTTGGATCTAGGACTACAACTACCTTTACAGGGTTGTCCCTTTTTTTTTTTTTTAAAGGATACAGACCGTAACACCACACTCTCTAAGTACAGCACACTGCACCATGAAGCTTAACTGCACATTCAGCTAAAGCCAGATAAAATGTAGTATACCACGGGCGTAGAAGCCTAGAGATCTAATGGGGGCAGTAGTGGATCATACACACTGTACTGTAACAAGAGCTACTGATGTGGCAAACCATTTTTAGAAAGATCTTTCTTCTGTAAACTCATGCCCATGTTTGCATGGCAGTCACACAGATTGCAAAGTCTTTGTTTTTGTTGACAAAATTCCATCCAGCAGACTTAAAATACTCATCGTGCAACACCACTACAGAATTCATTAGTCCTCAAAAACCAAAGTACTACTATGGAGACCTTGGCTATTCACTGATAGAGGTGCAAATGGTCTTAGTCACCTTACTGAAACATGAACTTTTTAAAGGTTAAAAATAAAAATCTACACCTGAATACTCCAAACTCCAGAGTTCTAATGAAGCAACCCCCTTCCTCTTGCTGAGATTACATTCCAGTTTGCTAGGTTTTGGGGGCCTTCCTGGCCAATGCAGAAGTGCTTTTTCAGGAACATGCCACTAAGTAGATTACTCCAGTCTTATCCCATCACAGATAACGGCTAGACAAGGCTGGAGTTTCACCAAGCTTTGAACAGGATTGACAACAAATACATCTTTGGAATCAGTAAAACACACCTCCAGGCAGCACTGTCAGCATAAGTCACTAGGAACCAAGAGATGGTTGAAACTACTTTCTAATTTAGTATTAGGATATGTTCTGTTTAGTTGCAAACCAAAAATTACTCCAATAAATGGGGATGGGGTTTTTTGTTAGGAGAGAAGGAGATGTTTTATTTTTTCTTAGAGGCCATTTACACCAAATAAAACCTAAACCGAGTAGTAAAAGATTCCTTAAGAGCTGGTGCAATCACTAACAAAATCCCCAATATTAAGCATTGAATGTACATCTCAGTAAAAGAATTGTAACTTCAAAATGAAACCAAGACAGCCTTAGCAGCTTGCCTAGTTCCTGAGTGCTTTCATGACTAATAAATACAAGTAGGAGCAAGAGGTTTCTACAAGAATTAAACCAAAGATAACCTGGCACGTGGAAGTGGTAACTTTGGTAGTTTGTCTCTGATAAGTTTCAGTGTGGCAGCTGCACAGGTTGGATCAAGTTCATCTTCATTCCCCTTCAGCTGGGCGCGGGAGCTCAGCAGAGCTGGTCCTGTTGATGTCTTCCCCACCGCAACTTTTGGAGGTGACTCAGGTTCTAACCCTGAAAAACAAAATAAAAAAAAATCAGATGTTTAGGAGCGATTCAATTCTCCCACCTCAACGCTTCACAGTGGGGCCAAACAGCTCAGGATGCTGATTACATGTCTCGCTGCTTTCAGTTTGCGTTAGACATCGATCCCACCCAAAGACAGAGTGATATTTCTGCCTGTGAAATTTTTCTTGTTTTGGAACAGAAACATACTAAGTAACTAACTACAGCAACCCAACTTTTAAATTTGTATGACATGGTGTCACAAGAAAGAATGATGTTACTTCACCCCGGAAAGAAGGATTTTAAGAATACATGTTTCCCTAAACTGCAATATTGCTTTTTGTATATAAGTTTCTAGTGTCACATCTGCTTGCTGGTATGTCATTTCTGTACTCAAGGTTATATCAAGGTAAAATAGAAGAAAGGAACTATTGGCATTCCTGTTTAACAACTAGAGTCCCAAAAGACATCTAAGAGCAGTAGAAAGCAAAAGGAAAGGCATACATCCATATCATCCTGTGTGCCAAGATTAATTCTTTGTAGTGTCTCAGCAAAAAGTCCTGCTGAAACTCCTACAGCCTGGCAAAGAAAAACCACTTCTGGGTGGGGGATTCACTGCAACACATGACTGACGAGAACGGGAGCCATTGCCACCCAGCACAGCAGGCAGGGAAGCACACCCAGTGAAAAAACAAAGTATGTGTGGGGCACATTCCTGTTCTTTGATGATTCTCAGCTACCACATTGACCCTTCAGAGCTGAGAATATAAACCAAAATATCTCTTTTTTTTCCTTCCTGGTTTGTTAAGGGGCAGCACCACTGACTGTAGTTGAGTTTCAATTCCTAAATACATCCGCAAACGGAATTATCTAGAGAACATTCTTCTTTCACAGACACTAAAACACACAATTTGCCAAGATAAAATACCTAAGCGCTGCCAGAAGCAATGAATATCCCCACAGAGTATGCTCAAGAGACAGTAAATGCCTGAGCTACACCTGAGGAACAAGCCCACTGCACGGCAGTACCAGGCATTGATGTTCAGCACCAGCAGCTCGGTGGTGGGGCAACTTAATTACTTTATACAGCTAGATTAGACAGTCAGCCGGGACTGAAATGATGCAATTAGATAGGATGAGCAGTTAGACAGCACATGCGTCTACCCGCTGAGCTAGAGAAGCAACTCTATTAGCTGGCAGTAGTAACAAGAACTTTGCAGCCAACGACAGCTAAAAATGGAAAGACGTGATCCCTCACACTAATGTAACAGACTACATTTTCCCCATCAGAAAGCCTTTTATAAGTGATTGAAATGCAAGGCCCCACCCCCCAAAAAAATCCTAAATCAACACAAAAAAAGTCAGTTTCACAAGACTAAAATTTTAAGCAAATTATCTCAGCCTTCTTATGAAAAGCAACATGAGTTTACCTGACATGTTTTAGCCATTATTTAATTGGAACTTTTAGTCTCTTACCCACTTCTAGCTAGCCCTGAAGCTGTATCCAAAAGTACTCTTGCTTTGCTAATCATTAAATGTATTACAAGATGTCAATTAAAAAAGGAAAAGCTAAGGTGGTAATGAACTGCCCTCTGATTGCGAAATTGCAGGGCCCATAGAGGCAGGTAACTTTGGTGAGCAAAATATTTTCATTTCGGAGAAAAACATATTTTTCACAAAAAAAATCAGAGCAACTTGCCCTGACCCCTTCTTTCCACCTTATAAGGTCTTGCAGTAATTCATCCTGACCCTGATTCAGCTGTACCACACGTTCCCTGTAACCTATGGGGTGCAACCATGCAGAAGGGATTGCCTGACTCCATTGCCGCAGGTCAAGTTGCTGGGCTGGCAACCTTCTAGATCCATCCCCTAGGTACATATGGGTCTAAACTTTCCAAGTACCTAGATCAGGAGCTGAGTCCTTGCACAGGGAATGACATCTCCTCCTCCTTTTCCAAGGCTCCAAGCTCAGGGTGCTCAGAAGAATGCCCTGTCAACCCCCTGCTGACCTTAACCTTGTTCCTGGACATCCTCTTCCTGGAGGGAGCCAACAATCCCAATTCAAAATCCATAAAGCTAGAGCCCCTCAGAAGGAGAGGGGAAACAAAAGCAGATTTCCAGTTGGATCTGGCTTGTGTAGCCTTTGAATTTTACTGCATACAGCAAATGGCCACTTCAGTCATTCCTAGGTCTTCTGAATACAGCCGACTCCAGAGAGAAGAGAGCTTCAGAATACTCTCAAGGATGAGGACTCTTCTCAGACCATCTGAGACCCCATGTCTCTCTCTAATATGGCTTATACTGGTAACAATGAAGGAAAGTGTTCTAAGGGCAAGGCGATTCAGGGCAGGGGCCAGTAATGACAACTGTGGCAGATGGCTTCCCTTCCCCTTTCCAAACAAGGGACGGAAGGAAATAGAATCTGGAGAAGGAAAGAAGATGAGAGAGCACTAGCCATCAGCAGTTAATAAGCATTCATAGAGACTCCTCTGTCTTCTCCTTGCTCTCCTTCTGCTTATCCAGTGTATGACAAAGAGAAATGTGGACCACTTTAACAGGACAGTTGAGGGGAGGCAAGTACATCCGTGAGGCAACTTGTGTGTGATAGTACTTTCCCAAGTCCACAGAGAGACCAGACCCAGCTCTGGCAGGTTGACGCGTTCCACCTTTCCTAAGAAAAGGCTACTTGAGTAACGTGTAGATACCCCACAGGAGTGAACACACAGCTCGGAGCGGATATTTCAGTAGTGCCAGTCCTGCGGCTGTCCCGGAAAGACTTTGGGAAGTACCCAGCTGTCCGAATGTTCGCAGGCAGCGAGCACTGCGGAGTGGACAAAGACATTCACCACAGTCTGAAGCCAGCGACAAACTCGGCTCTTCCCTGACTCCCTGTTCTGCTCTCTGGAGAACACCCCAAAACCAAAGCCCGCATTCCTAAGGCAGTGCATCTCGAAAGACAGTGCTGCTCAAGCCGTCCAATGCTTCCTGGGAATTGAAGTTAGTATGGATTGCGATGCAAAGACGGATCACCCCTTTTTAATTTTTATGTCCTCAATGGGAGGCGAGAACCATAGACAGACACAGGCCATCTTGCTGTTGGCTGGTGACGCTGCTGCTGCTGAGCACGCCTGACACCACTGCTCCCCTCCTCAGTCATACCCCCATCGCATTCCCTAATGAAAGCAATGAACACGCCACATTCACCTTGTTATCTAACTTCCCTCCCCAAAGTCAACAAGACTTCAAAGAACATTGTTTTATAAAAAAAAAAAAATCTAAAGGACTAATCTGTGTGTTGGAAAAGGGTCTCAAAATTAGCAGAAGGACCAGCAATAAGGGAAATCATAATTAAGCACAATAGGATGGAACTAAGCAGAGGAATATCTAGGCTAAATAGCAAACGAAATGATCTCATGACATTTATTAGACTGGGGGCTTGCCATTCAAGAGGGATAACGGTGCCTCCATGAAAGTGTTTTTTTCAACAGCACTTAATATTTCACTGAAAGGAGACATCTCTGAATTTAGGTATCGGGAAAGGGGGCAGGACAGGGCTCCATCTCAGCTCCTGTCATAGGCTAGAAAGGGAAAAAGCCCTTCTCAGGTGCTTTGTATCAAAGTGAAACAGAATTAACCCAAAAGATTCTGTTATAATAACACTTTAGAATCATCAGGATTTGGAAAAGTAAACTTCCTTTTACGACAGAAACAGTTACAAACAAAAAGGCCCTTTGGCACGAACAAGGTTAGCTGAGAAAAATGCGTGATAGACTGTATCTGTAATGTAGAATTGCTTAGGCTGTATTTAGCATTTAAAATTGCCTTTTTTATCTTTTTTTTTTTTTTTTTTTTAAAGACAAGAATGCCTTTCTGAAAAGCATTGTTTAAAGCAACAGTTTTGAGAGCACTTGTATATGTACTATTTACAAACTGTCTGGAAGTCAGCAGGTAGCAGGTATCTGTCTCTCACGCCTTTTTTCCTCTTCCGAGAGAATACGTGCATATGTATTAGAAGTTCTCAGGAAACCCTACCTTTATTCCAATTTTTCCTACGATGTTTATGGAAAGCATAATTGCTCATTCACTACACTGATTTTGTCTGGGGGGGAGAGGATGGGAATAGCAGAGACAAGCAGTCAGCACCACACAGAAAAGGCAAGGGAGATAAATGGACAATGTGACATTTAGGTAGATAAAAATCACATCCAAAAGATCAATATAGGAATTCTTAAGAGTTACAAGAACAAAATATTTTCCCATTGATTTCTTATTTTAAACCATTAACAGAAAAATGGCTAAAGGTAAATACGCTACAACATCAGCAACACCAGCTCTACTGTGGATTTTTAAAAAAAATATTTGTTTATGCAATTAGTTTTTGCCAACAAGATAAAGACAAGAGTCCCCATGCAGACAGCCCTAGCTGACTGGTATCCGATGTCAGGGTGGGGTTTTTTTGTTTTGTTTTTAAGACATAGATGGGATTAAGTGCAGTTTTAAAAGTAAAATTCCTCTTAAGAATTCTGCTGTTCTGTGTATTTTATTAACACAAGTATAGTACCTGCGTTCAAACTGTTCCAATGGCAGCTTTTAGAAAGCATCATAAAAATGTTCAAATCCCCTTTTTTGTTTAAATTGACCAAATGGCACCTATTTGCCTGAAGCAATAAAGTAGACCGTGTTCACAAGATAAATCGATAGACGGAAAGAGAGAGGCTGGGGTTTCAGCTGAAGTTAGGCTGCTGAATGCTGACATTATTGATTTTAGCTAGTTCAGCTGGCCTTGTAATTAAAATGTAAATTTGAGAAAGAGATTATGTCCTGACAGAAATGGTGGGATTAGGGGGAGATAAAAGCCCCTCAGTGAAAATTCAGAGAAAGAGCAAGCACAGGTTTCCTCAGCTTTGTGGATTTAGACGAAATCTAGCTACTTCAGATTCACTTAAGTTTAATTGAAAAAACAGAGATAGAATATAAACAAGTATTATGGACTTCAACTTTCCTGAAAAAAATACAATAATTTCTGTTTCCCATTTGTTGAATCCTAGCCAAGCCGAACGTACGTGATTTATATTAGTACAGACACTCTCCAAGAAAATCTGCAGGAAAATCCAGCAGTTCAGGTACAACGTTTTCCCGCTTACCCTCTAGGGTGCTCATAATGAAAAACACTCCGTGTATTTTACGCAGGAAGCAGAATAAGCTTTCCCGCTAAGGGAACAGAACTTTGCGAAGCTTACTTCATACGGGCTTGCAGACCAGAGGGTTCAAGTCAAAGTCTGGGGCATTGCTTCCAAACAGCTTCAGCGTTTCAGGATCAGTCCTGCTATACCTCACCATGCACAAATGTGTGTGTGAATAAAATTAGCACAGGTGATCATACGGCAGGATGATTTCATTATCTCTGAAGGTTCTGCTACTCATAAGGGATGGAGATTTGAATTACATGTCATCCCTGATAGATATCTGATTTTTTTGAAGCCATCACAAATTAAAGGAATATTCAACTGTTGTTTGTTTGTTTGTTTGTTTTTAATTGGGATCAAATTTCATCTCTACCAAAAAAAAAAACCAAACAGGCTCTTTTCTTGTTAGTATCACTTCATCTACACAGAACTCTAAAATGAGGAAAAAAATAATAAAAATGTCTGTTACAAACGAAACCTTAGAAGTATTCATACAGGGATAACACTGATTAAAACTCTTACCATTTATTATAGTAGAAAACTTCCTCTTTATTTTCAGATAGACACAGTTTCTTATCTGACCCTTGAACGCCACTAACCAAATTGCTGCCTGCAGCTGCTAGGGGAGGATGCTGAAACGCCAGAGGTGGCTTTAGCAAATATTCTCACAGCACACATGAGCTGTGTGTGCACTCAAAGCAACTTATCACATGGAAAACTGCACATATTAATATTTCTGTATCAATGACACTACTTTTAAAAAGTTGTCAAGGGGTCTTTTATAATCAGAGGTTTTAAACAACCAAAAAAGATGCCCCCAGTGCCTCTGAATGCAGCTATGCTCATTCACATTTAGCTAAAATTTTGGAATTCTATTTTGGAAATTCAAATTAAAGAAAAAAGATAACTATATTAGGTAAGCAGAAGAGTTCATTAACATTACATAAATACTTTGTTTGGCTTATTGGAACTATAGAATATGTTAATTTGTTATAATGTTAATTCTCATTAACTAACCCTATTTATTCTTGTTTTATAATCATAGCTAAGAATCAAAATAAATCAAAAAGCCAGGTTTAGATTAAAACCTTTCTACACCTTACATCTTGATCTTTTAAACTTCTTGCGTATCATTTTGCAGTCCCTGGCCATTGCATAGTTCCTATGAAGTACGCTACTATCACAAACCACTCGGAAATATTACCAGCATCCTGTGCAGTGACGATTAATTTCTAAGAACTTTAGTAGGAATCAAATCTATGCCATGTCCCATCAGATTTTCTGGGAACCTTATTTACATAGAAGGACCTCACCTGAGAGTGAGGAAGGGTTTGCATGATCAACTGATTAGGATGCATCACAAGAAATATCTACAATCAATACTTCTACATGGATGCAGAAGTATTTTATTGGAAGTGCTAATCATGTTTTTTTAGTAAACGTGTGAAGTTATTGTCGTTTCAAGTATTGTATTATAATAAGTTTTACTCAATTATTGTCCTAAGTGTAGCTATATAGAACATACGTTTGTCCATATACACATATATTCAAAACATATTAATATAATGAGGCAATCTCACTTGTAAACTTATAATTAAATACTTCTAATGTTGTAAAAGCTAAGAAAAATTGAGACCGCACAAACTTATTTGACTATAGCAGTTCAGGACTGGGGCCCTAACTTCAATGCTGAATATCTGTTATCTATACATTTATGGTAAATCAATGCATGCCATTTCAATCATGTAACAACTATGATTTTTTTTTTTTAAAAGCATTTATAGTAAAATTAACAGAAATCTTATTCTAAATATTAGACTCTTGTCTAGGGAGAGAAACACAACTGCGTGTTAATTGCGTTTTACAAATTTGGGAAAAAGGAACCCAAATTTCCCAGGGCAGGGAAAGGTAAGTAGGTAATTCTGCCTGTCCTTCCCCCTGCAAAACGCCATTTGTTTTTTCCCCTTAAAGAAGTCAAGTAATACCCACAAGTCCTTATTTAGCCTAGACAGTGCAATTCTAAATCTCAAATTCAGTTCCTGAGAACTGTGTTTCATACACTCTGAAGTCTGCAGGTTTGTGTTTGCTGCGGTCTCCACTGAGCTGTTTCTCCATGTAAAACTGTTCTTCGTGCTCTTCACATGCAGAAAGAATTCCCGCAGGAAGTTCCTGAGCTATGGAGACCAGACAAAGCAAACCAGACTTAAAAGCTATTAGGCTTTTAAAGCAGAACCCAGACAAACTGAGAAATCATTGTAGTGAGGAACAAAAAAACTCATGTATAATTTTTAATTTCCATTTAGCCAGCACATGTGTGTCTATTTAGTGATTCAATAGCCATTAAAACCTCAGCAACTTCATTCCCAAATCATAATGTCATCAGAAACATTTGTTTTGATTACAACTAAGGTAGAGCATCATCACTTGGTTAATCATGGTGATGCACATTTTTATGGCCTGTAGCTGATGAAAGCAATTGGCCAGATTGCTCTTCAGAAATACATCTCACCCCAAATAAACTCACCTTACATTTGTATGAAATACAGCTACCTGTTAGCAACAGAAGCTGCTGTACCGATCCCACACTTGTGTTCTCTTATTCGCATTGAGTCATCCCTCGGTCAAGTCTACTTCACGATCGTTGCCATGATAATCAAGCTCTCTCCTGTGGAAGCCTAGACTTGATCAACACCCTACCATTTTAAAAGATATTACAAAATTACTTTTAGTAAGTTTTTCAAATATGCCTACCACCAGGGAACCTTAATCAATCCTAATAACAGAAAAATAGGTTTTTTTCTGGGGGCTTATAAGAAAGATGGGGACAGACTTTTTAGCAGGGCCAGTAGCGATAATACAAGGGGTAACTGTTTTAAACTAAAAGAGGGTAGATTCAGACTGGATATAAGGAAGAAATTTTTTTACCATGAGGGTGGTGAAACACTGGCACAGGTTGCCCAGAGAGGTGGGAGACGCCCCATCCCTGGAAACCTTCAAGGTCAGGTTGGACGGGGCTCTGAGCAACCTGATCCAGTTGAAGATGTCCCTGCCAGTTGCAGGGGGGATGGACCAGATGACCTTTAAAGGTCCCTTCCATCCCACAGCATTCCATGATCCTATGAAAACGAAACAAAATATTTTCCTAAAAGACTAATAAGCACTGAAAACGAGTCTTTCACCGAGTATTTCAGAGATGTTTAGATGTTGTAGTTAGGGATGTAAACTCAGCATTAGGATTTGTGCTTTTTCCCTGTGATTTCCAGAAGATTTTCACGTGTACTATTAAAAAAACCACGGAATAGAGAAAAACCTAACTGTAAAATCAACAGATAATCATTCTGTATCAACTATATCTGTTAGATGCTTCTATGGAGGAAAAAAGACCGCTATGAAAGCCATTATTTCTTCACAGGTCAAAATAAGTGGTTTCTATTTTGCCTTCTCAACACTTGCATACATGCTCCTTTTGCCATGTTTAGCTTTAAATCCGTTATACAAAACAGCAAAACAGCAAAACAGCCTTTTTATGGGAGAAACTTCATTCAGACGCAGGATGAAAGAGCACATTACTATTGTAGGCAGTAACTAAAAACAGTTTTCCTGCTTCCTATATCAAAAATGAGGGCAACAAATAGAGCTAAGAAAGAGTCAGCACAGCGAAGCTCCACAGCAATACACGTGGTCAGATAACACGCAAGGCTTCTGATTCAGTGCCATCGTTCTCCGCGTGACACAGATGAAACATTAGTACTTGACCACACAAACAAGAACATTTAAAAGCATTTAGAAAATCTTTTCTGTAGGGAAGAAAAGAATCGGATTCCACTAAATTAGTAATTAATTTTCCTATTTTTTTAATCCCTAATGATAATTCTATTATATTCCACATTTCCGAGGCAGTTTTGTTTTTAATCATTGTCCCCCCTGCATGTCTTGATGGATGCCAGTCAAGAGAGTGAAACTTTTAAAAACAATATGCATGGAAGTCTGCTGCTTAGGTACAGATTAGAGTATACCTAGTCAATACAAACAAGTGCAATTTGCTGAATAAATGCCCTGAAATGCATGACTTTTACTGCTTCAAATCTGAAAATTCAATCATGCATTAGTCTATGCAGTATTTTATTGTTATTTCTAATACAGCTTTTTTAATGTTCAGAGAAAATGCAAAAGCTCTAAAATCCCCACGCCTTTAATGAACAGTCGCAATAGCGAGTTTATTCATGTTTCTAAAGTGTTTAGTGAGAGCTGCACCAGATAGTTTGTGTAGTCCAATGCACTCCCAATTCTATGTAAAAAACAGGCGACGACTTCTCTACTAAGGAAATGGTCTGGGTTTGCACACCTTATTTGTTCAATTGGGGTATAAGCCTTCTTTCCCCTGTTGCTATGACATTTCATGCTAAAAAAAAAAAGCTACTTAACACAGAGAAAAGGCATGACCCAGACTCCATTAGATTAGGAAAGGCACTGTAGGTACATCTGACCCACAAAGGCACATTGCGCTCTGACGGGAAGAGGGAAGAATTTCTGAAATGGATAGACCTAACCCTTGGGATTTTAGAGCTGCAGCTTTGATCTTGACATGAAAGAAATCCCAAGCAGGCTTTAAGATGCAATGTGAACCACTGAGGTAGCTATCAGGGACCTAAAAATATTTTGCCTTAAGGCTCAAACACAAAAGAAATAATCTGATTAACCAGATTTGACATAATGGTTTGTGTTCTTGACAGTACAGTCATTTCTCATATCATTTTGGATAAGGATGAAACTTGATAACCAGTAGACTGCTTCCATGCTATTATTCCCAAGTCAGATGGTTTCTTCGTGTCACTGCTTGTAAAATGGCAATAGCCCTTCCCTGTACCTCAAAGTAGTATTGCGTAAGTTCATGAATGCATGCACTGAGACACAGACAAGAATTATGAATTGAGAAAACCCATTAGTAGACAACAGCTGCTGGAGGTGGGTGCTTTGAACTACATCCGAGAATTGTTCCATTTTTACATGGAAAAGCACATTTCTCGAAATGGATCACTTCCCCGTGCGGTTCAGAGCTCAGCTGCAAGCTATGCCAAGTACCACCAAGTGCAGGAAGGAATCTCTTATCCTGGTGTCAGCACCAAATTCCATCTATGACACAAGAACGACGTCAGAAGCTGCACAGTTCCATCCCTTACCTTATCCACCTTGAGGCTTTAAGCCAATGCAACTGACAGCTGACTGACAAAGGCTGCAATGTGGGAACTCTCAAGTGGAAACAAGATTTTTCTCTCTCCCTAACCCTTTCTTTTAAATGAATAACACCCCAATTTTTAAGGGGTTAGCAACAGTAGCCATACAAGGGCACTGGAGACAAGCAACATCGATGCAGAGTGCTGAGAACCAGAGTAACCCTATGAAAATCCTTTTCACAGTGCTGTTTCTTTTTCAGCCCAATATTCCTCTTTAGCAACACAACACATTTAAAACGGCTCTGTGGCACCACAGGACGGCTGGTCTCTTGTCTGTTGCAGACATCAGGTGCAAGTGTAAATAAGGATTATACAAATGGGAGGTCGTTAGAAGTCTGGTAATGCTAATTTGGCATGACACCCCTAATGGGTTATATCTTCACACTTCAGTTATCTAATCACCTAAATTCTTTTAACAAATTTACATTTCATCTTATACATGGAGATTCAAATTGACTTGTTTAATTCTCCCTCCACCCAAACTGTACCCATACTCAGTTCATCTTATATATTAAATATCATCATCAATTTTGAGATCATCATCATCATCAACTACATATACACACAGATAATACAACTGCACATGTTTATATTCTTAGGCATACAAAACTTCCCCTGCCTCTAAACATCTTTTCATTTTTCACAAAATTTTGAGATCTCAGGAGAACCGCAAATACACGTATGTATCATCAGAAATGGCACCTCAGCTTGAAATCTACCTTGTTGGTAGGATACTTCCATTTTCCTAAGAGAAGTGAAAGGGAATAAAGTGACTCTTAAATCAATAATTTACACATCACGTTTCTATCCATTTCTACAGTCACATTTTACAACTTTGTTTTCCTGTTGAATATAAAAAGTTACTCTGAGGAGCTGTTCACTCGTCCTGCTTTGTTCAGGAAATGTAACGACACAAGGAAAAAAGCTTTAAACTGTTCACACCTTCTACATAACACTGAGATTTTATTGTATGTGGAAGGTTTAACATTCCAGTTAGAACATTCTACCTGCACAGACTCTCATTTTCTTAGCTTGGAGTCCTCATGAACTAAATGTGAACTAAAGAAATGTAGCAAAACCCCACCTGGATTATATTAAGATAAAGCTAAAGTCACTGCTATGATAACTGCACTTGCCTATGGAACAAAGAACCATATTTAATTAGAGATCTGGCTGACTAACACAGCCAACTCTTGATGACAACATGCTACTATAAAATCAATATATTCTTGTGTATTTTAATATGATGATTCACTTTCCTAAATGTGCCAAAGGGATGCTTATTTTGGTTTTGCTTATTAAAAACACATGCAGAACAGAATCCAGTAGAGCAAATGTAGTTCTCCACTTTCCTCATGCAGACCTTGAAGTAATTACAAAGAAGTCAGTTGATTTATGCAATAGTTATATATCGGCTTCTGAAATAGATTTTGAGCTAGTAACTAACCAGTTGGTCCACGAAAGCACTTAAGTACACAAAGACAGAAGAAAGCACATGCTTAAAAGATTGCCTGAATTCTTTTCAGACTCTTTCCTGAACCAGGAGCTTACACAGTAACTTTAAATGGCAGCAAGAAAAGCTGAACGCCTTCAGGAACACCAAGAACGGTTCACTTCTTTCAAAATGCTATTTTTAACAAACACATCGGATCAAGAACAGCCAAGTGTGACCATTAGCTCCTACATAACTACATGTACACAAAACGAGAGAGGTTTTGTTTTCTGATTGATTGGCTTCTTCACTGTAATATATTTTCCTATCAGCAACTGTTTAAATACAAATTGGGAATTTGTTAATCCATTTTCTATAGATTTTTAAAATATCCTTGAGTAGATAGTGGGCTTGCTCTTTTACCCTCTTGCGTGAGGAGGAATTCAAATAGCAATGAAGTACTGTGTTAGTGTGATGCAAAGGGTGGTAAGATGCTTTATTTTTTAAAAATGTGTGTCCATGAGGAAGACAGGGGAGGAAAGTGAGAGAGGGAAAAGTACATGTCACTTCCAGTGGAAGTTGACAAGCATAAACAGAAGTTTCGCATGTTAGGATTCATCAGGCTGCTGTTAAAGATAAGAAAAACAAGTTTCAGTGCCTGGAATTATTAAGAAAAATCCAGTTTTGGCACAGGGAATACTGCCAAAGGAAGGAAAAAACCCAAAGAAGAACCATTGCTATGTTAATAAGTAACCTCATTTGCTCAGTCATTTACTATCACACCAATGTTTTTGGACTCTTTCAGCAGCCACACATACATAAGAAGCTTTTCACAACTGTCTGGAAGGCTGCTACCCCTCTCTTCCCTTATATTCCTTTTTTGAAAGTCCCACTGTTAGCAATATCTAGAACTTATTTGGTGTTTATTGCAAGACTAGAGGTAGCTGGGACAGCCAACATATACTGGTATAATTTAATGAAAATATAACATTTTTTTCCATGAACAAAAAAATAAAAAGCTGCCCAGTTCCTGAATTTGCGTCCTACGGCCCTTCACCGCTGTTCTGTGTTCTCCTCTAACACACACATCCACTCCCCATTTCACTATCTCAATACTCCCAGTTCCACTCCACCTTCCCCAACTCTTGGCTGGACAAAGTAAGCGCCTACAGACCGTTTCAAGCAACCCATATGCTAAGAGTCATGCCAAACCACACTGCAGCTACCTGCTCACCAGGGCACGAGTCTAATCTCAGTCCTCTATACAGTTGCTAATTTCCATGTTTTTTTAAAGGCATGGAGGAACGGAGACATCTACCTCCTTCAAACAAGCTGGAACCAGCCAGCTGGACTTGCTACAAGTCCCTAGGTGGGGAACAGAGACATATAAATAATCAATGCAGGCCTTACTTCCCAGGGTGTGCTGGTAGGTTAAGCCTAGATGGGGTAGATGGACTGAGGCACCAGCAGGACTTCATACCTGGAGACGTCCTTGAGCAGACCCCAGCCACTACAGGTTATCATTATTGACCATCTTTCCCTGTCTGTAGCCAAATTTGATGGCAGAAGACAGTAAAAAGGTCACCTGAGCTGCATCATCTTGGGTTTACACAGGCACACCCCCTTGTTTCAGCAAAAAGAAACATTTGGCTTATACAGGTAATAGCTAATGCAAACCACAGATAAGTTAAAAATAACCATGAACAGGGTTGAAAAAGGCACAACACAGCACCAGTCGTACACAAATACTCATGGAGAAACGTAGGAGCAAGAAACTCATTACAGTGTCCGAGGTTTTTAACTTCTGTGTGATGGCAGCTACCCTCTTCTTCTCTACAATGTACTGAAATCTTCCGAATCTTAAAATACACAATGCTGCACAGAGGCAAAGCTGCAGACACTTAAGTGACATGTACAAAGGACAAGAAGTAATGCACTGAAATTTAATTATTTAAGATGAACTTTCCTCAGTAACTCCCCTCTTGATTTCACTAAACCACATTATAAGTATACCTTTATTTAAAAAAGTACCTTTAGAATGCATTAAAAGAAGGCAAGATTATATTTTCTCATCTAGTATGTGCTCAGTGGCTACAATTCTGCACTTGAAGGCTGAGCTCCATTTAACATCTTGTGATAGCAACACCCAAACAGAAAAAAAGCTTTCTTTCTGAGCTGTACGTTGGCCACTCTATGGGAGGAAATGGCTGCGCATCTCCAACTGCTATTAATGCAGGTGATAGGACAAAACTTTATCCCGTCTCACCAGACTGTTAGCAGTATTTCTAATATCCAGGCTCATTTACAGCTGTACTTTGCAATCCCTTCACTCCCAGTACGTTTTTAGCACACTTACAAGCATACATGGTGCTGCTTCTGGCTCTAAACTACAGCGGAACATGATGGAATGAAATAAGCTTCTCGTCTCAGTTGCTCTTGCTCCTAGAAAGTATTTGTTTATCTAGGCCAATCGCTGCTCCCGTATCTATGTAATGACTTCCTCATAGCAGTCGGAGATTACCCACACCGCTGATCACTTTATTACTTCAGAATGGCTGTTTATTTACTTTAGTGCAGGAGTAACATGCAGGGATAAAGCTTGTCACAGCTGGGCAAACTCACCGTACTCCTTACGCAGGTGGTCTGGAATGTGGGGCTCATAACCTTCCTTCTCAGGGACCTCCACAAATTCATCTTCGTCCTCGTCGTCGTCACTGTCATCCGAGGCTTTCATCTACAGAGATATTGTTGTTGTTTTTTTTTTTTAAAATGTGAAGACTGCTTTTCATTTCCCTTCATATTGAAAATATTTCTCAGACATCTCGATAGCCCTACTGAGACTCCTCTATGTCAAAAGTATTTCCCTAATTATGTATTTAATCTTTATCTAAGATTAGGCCTTTGCTTAACATTTTATCTCTAAAGCCATACTCTATCCTAAGGGCTTCTTTAAAGCCCCTTTTATCCATTAGAACACATGCAGTTGGTGAAGTCTGAGAAAGTGTGAAGCTATAAAATAAGACCAAAAAAATCTTAAAATAACATCAAGATTTTGATTTAATGAGCAAATTATAGCCTTCTCTCTTCTCCTTTGGTTGATTTTACTCATTTAGCTGCACCCAAATAGTCTGTGGCATGTTAAATAGTGTCACAAATTGTTTAAGAGCTCAAAACCAGAGCCGGCAAACAGGAGGGGAAGCTGAAGGACTGGCAAGCTAATACTGACCAAAGGAAGAATATTCAGACCTGCATACTACAACGTTCACTGTGTTTCTTCACAACAGCACTCAAAATAATTTGATACATTCATTTCTTCACTAATTCGGTACATCCTAACCATTCATACCATTAGACTGCACACATTACCATGGTCAAGACCAACAAAATGCGATTTTAAAAACGTGCGCTTGGTCTATATTGCAGTCTGAAATTGTCTACGACCAGCTGAAAAATAAAAATGGAGCTCCTACCAACTACCCAGGGTAATTCATTCACCTAAGTGGCTTCCTATATATCATTTCAGCTAGCTACTACTATATATGTGCCAGCAGGTCTCTACATTTTTTTTCCTAAGCTGGTTCCATACCTGAAAATGAATTTTTCTTCTATACTACACATAAGCTAAAAGAATCTGTGCCACCTCAGACATGGCCTGTACTATCAGAACTTTAAAACAGCAAATGCCAACTACCCTAAAAAGGCAGCAATGATTAAGGTTGTATGCTTTACTTCCTTTGCCCACCTTGGGAGTCGCCTAATTCTTAACAACCACATAATTAGCACATTACTGTATGTTTGCCATGCACTTTCACAAGTCTAGGAAATAATAAGGGGTATCCACTAAAACCAACCTTACCACAGGCTATCACTTTTTTCAACTTCATTGCAGCAAGCCAAAGCAACAGATAAGGAATGGTATCATTTTTACTATTTTCAGCCATGTTCTTTACTTCTCTTAGTGCATCTGACTTACGTTGATATTCATATCAACTGCTCATTGTTACAAGCACCGGAGGATACCGCAGGTTTTGCCTGCGGCAGAATTTTCCCAATTTAATTCACTACTCTAATCGTGTGTCACAGCTGCACAGCTGAGTTCCTTTAAATCATACATATACTCTGAAGCCAAAAAAACCCTAGAAACCAATCTTGGTTTATTGAATGTAGTTAAAAATGTAATAATAAATAGTAATAAATAATAACAACAACAACAAACCAGCTTTTCTTTTTGGTCACTATTACTTGTAAGCTGGACTGAACTAATTTCTAATAAAAATCACTAATTGATATTAATACACATATTGATATGCTTTAACATATAATGAATGGATGGTGCAAGTTAGAGTACAATTCTTCCCTTTGTTTAAAAAAGACTTTGATTTAAGAAA